>NC_052332.1:42418482-42469622 GCF_016432855.1 Salvelinus namaycush
CCGAAGAGAAAAGAAGAGGGTCGGCGGAAGAAAAAAAGAAGAGGAAGAAGAGAGAGAGGAAAAGAAAAAAAGCAGAAAACTAAGAGAGCGAGGGCCTCGCAAACCAGAAGCCAACAACCACAGACGAGAAAGAAGAGCGAGGAAAACCCAAAGCAGAGAAAAAGAAGAGAAAAGAGAGAGCGAGGAAGAAAAAACGAAGACAACCAAGACAAGAGACAAGCGAGCCCGCCGCAGCAAAGAGGAGAACAGGAGAAGAAAAAAAGAAGAGACACACCGAGCGCAGAGAAAGAGAGAAAGAGTAGAGCGAGCGGCCGAAAAAAAGAAGGGACAAAACCGAAAGGACAAGGAATGGAGACAAGAAAGGACCAGAAGCAGCGAGCGGCAGAGAAGACAACCAGAAGATCCACCGACGAGAAAGCGAGAAGAAAAAAGAAGAAAAACGCGAATGAGAAAGAAGCAGTCAAAAGCAGAGACAAGCAGAGAAAAGCAAGAGCACGAGGACGATAAAAAAGCAGAAAAAAGAAGAGAAAAGAAGAGAGCGCGGAAGAAGAGAAACGAAGAGAGGAGTAAGAAAAAAGCAAGAGAAAACATAAGAGAGAGATGAAGACAAAAAAAGAAGAAAAAAAAAGGAAGAGAAAAAAAAAGAGAGAGGAAAAAAAAAGAAGGAAAAAGAGAAGACAAAAAGCTTAGAAGTAGAGAAGAAAAAAGGATAAAGAGAAAAAAGGAAGTACGAAATCAGAAAAAAAGAGAAAAGAAGAGAAAGAAGCAGAAAAAAGCAGAAGAAAAAGAAGAGAGAGAGAAAGAAGAGACAAAGAAGAGAGAGAGGAAGAAAAAAAAGCAAGAAAAGAAGAGAAAGAGGAGACACCCAAGGAGAGCAAGAATAAGAAATAAGAAGAGAGAGAGGCAAGCAGAGAAAAAGAAGAGAGGGAGAGAAGAAAAAAAGGATAGAGAAAAGAAGAGAGAGCAGGAAGAAAAAAATAATAAAAAAATAACGAGGTTCTACCTGTCTCTCCCTGGTTCATCGACTACGAGGTTCTACCTGTCTCTCCCTGGTTCATCGACTACGAGGTTCTACCTGTCTCTCCCTGGTTCATCGACTACGAGGTTCTACCTGTCTCTCCCTGGTCCATATACTACGAGGTTCTACCTGTCTCTCCCTGGTTCATCGACTACGAGGTTCTACCTGTCTCTCCCTGGTTCATCGACTACGAGGTTCTACCTGTCTCTCCCTGGTTCATCGACTACGAGGTTCTACCTGTTTCTCCCTGGTTCATCGACTACGAGGTTCTACCTGTCTCTCCCTGGTCCATATACTACTGGGTTCTACCTGTCTCTCCCTGGTCCATATACTACGAGGTTCTACCTGTCTCTCCCTGGTTCATCGACTACGAGGTTCTACCTGGTTTATCGACTACGAGGTTCTACCTGTCTCTCCCTGGTTCATCGACTACGAGGTTCTACCTGTCTCTCCCTGGTTCATCGACTACGAGGTTCTACCTGTCTCTCCCTGGTTCATCGACTACGAGGTTCTACCTGTCTCTCCCTGGTTCATCGACTACGAGGTTCTACCTGTCTCTCCCTGGTTCATCGACTACGAGGTTCTACCTGTCTCTCACTGGTTCATCGACTACGAGGTTCTACCTGTCTCTCCCTGGTTCATCGACTACGAGGTTCTACCTGTCTCTCCCTGGTTTATCGACTACGAGGTTCTACCTGTCTCTCCCTGGTTCATCGACTACGAGGTTCTACCTGTCTCTCCCTGGTTCATCGACTACGAGGTTCTACCTGTCTCTCCCTGGTTCATATACTACGAGGTTCTACCCGTCTCTCCCTGGTTCATATACTACGAGGTTCTACCTGTTTCTACCTGGTTCATATACTACGAGGTTCTACCTGTTTCTACCTGGTTCATCGACTACGAGGTTCTACCTGTCTCTCCCTGGTTCATCGACTACGAGGTTCTACCTGTCTCTCCCTGGTTCATCGACTACGAGGTTCTACCTGTCTCTCCCTGGTTCATATACTACTGGGTTCTACCTGTCTCTCCCTGGTTCATCGACTACGAGGTTCTACCTGTCTCTCCCTGGTTCATCGACTACGAGGTTCTACCTGTCTCTCCCTGGTTCATCGACTACGAGGTTCTACCTTTCTCTCCCTGGTTCATCGACTACGAGGTTCTACCTGTCTCTCCCTGGTTTATCGACTACGAGGTTCTACCTGTCTCTCCCTGGTTCATCGACTACGAGGTTCTACCTTTCTCTCCCTGGTTCATATACTACGAGGTTCTACCTGTCTCTCCCTGGTCCATATACTACGAGGTTCTACCTGTCTCTCCCTGGTTCATCGACTACGAGGTTCTACCTGGCTCTCGCTGGTTCATCGACTACGAGGTTCTACCTGTCTCTCCCTGGTTCATCGACTACGAGGTTCTACCTGTCTCTCCCTGGTCCATATACTACTGGGTTCTACCTGTCTCTCCCTGGTTCATCGACTACGAGGTTCTACCTGTCTCTCCCTGGTTCATATACCACTGGGTTCTACCTGTCTCTCCCTGGTTCATCGACTACGTTGTTCTACCTGTCTCTCCCTGGTTCATCAACTACGTTGTTCTACCTGTCTCTCCCTGGTTCATCGACTACGAGGTTCTACCTGTCTCTCCCTGGTTCATCGACTACGAGGTTCTACCTGTCTCTCGCTGGTTCATCGACTACGAGGTTCTACCTGTCTCTCGCTGGTTCATCGACTACGAGGTTCTACCTGTCTCTCCCTGGTTCATCGACTACGAGGTTCTACCTGTCTCTCCCTGGTTCATCGACTACGAGGTTCTACCTGTCTCTCCCTGGTTCATCGACTACGAGGTTCTACCTGTCTCTCCCTGGTTCATCGACTACGAGGTTCTACCTGTCTCTCGCTGGTTCATCGACTACGAGGTTCTACCTGTCTCTCCCTGGTTCATCGACTACGAGGTTCTACCTGGTTCATCGACTACTGGGTTCTACCTGTCTCTCACTGGTTCATCGACTACGAGGTTCTACCTGTCTCTCCCTGGTTCATCGACTACGAGGTTCTACCTGTCTCTCCCTGGTTCATCGACTACGAGGTTCTACCTGTCTCTCCCTGGTTCATCGACTACGAGGTTCTACCTGTCTCTCCCTGGTTCATCGACTACGAGGTTCTACCTGTCTCTCCCTGGTTCATATACTACTGGGTTCTACCTTTCTCTCCCTGGTCCATATACTACTGGGTTCTACCTGTCTCTCCCTGGTTCATCGACTACGAGGTTCTACCTGTCTCTCCCTGGTCCATATACTACTGGGTTCTACCTGTCTCTCCCTGGTTCATCGACTACGAGGTTCTACCTGTCTCTCCCTGGTCCATATACTACTGGGTTCTACCTGTCTCTCCCTGGTTCATCGACTACGAGGTTCTACCTGTCTCTCCCTGGTCCATATACTACTGGGTTCTACCTGTCTCTCCCTGGTTCATCGACTACGAGGTTCTACCTTTCTCTCCCTGGTTCATCGACTACGAGGTTCTACCTGTTTCTCCCTGGTTCATCGACTACGAGGTTCTACCTGTCTCTCCCTGGTTCATCGACTACGAGGTTCTACCTGTCTCTCCCTGGTTCATATACTACTGGGTTCTACCTGTCTCTCCCTGGTTCATATACCACTGGGTTCTACCTGTCTCTCCCTGGTTCATATACCACTGGGTTCTACCTGTCTCTCCCTGGTTCATATACCACTGGGTTCTACCTGTCTCTCCCTGGTTCATCGACTACGAGGTTCTACCTGTCTCTCCCTGGTTCATCGACTACGAGGTTCTACCTGGTTCATCGACTACGAGGTTCTACCTGTCTCTCCCTGGTTCATCGACTACGAGGTTCTACCTGTCTCTCCCTGGTTCATCGACTACGAGGTTCTACCTGTCTCTCCCTGGTTCATCGACTACGAGGTTCTACCTGTCTCTCCCTGGTTTATCGACTACGAGGTTCTACCTGTCTCTCCCTGGTTCATCGACTACGAGGTTCTACCTGTCTCTCCCTGGTTCATCGACTACGAGGTTCTACCTTTCTCTCCCTGGTTCATCGACTACGAGGTTCTACCTGTCTCTCCCTGGTTCATCGACTACGAGGTTCTACCTGTCTCTACCTGGTTCATCGACTACGAGGTTCTACCTGTCTCTCCCTGGTTCATCGACTACGAGGTTCTACCTGTCTCTACCTGGTTCATGGACTACGAGGTTCTACCTGTCTCTCCCTGGTTCATATACTACGAGGTTCTACCTGTCTCTCCCTGGTTCATCGACTACGAGGTTCTACCTGTCTCTCCCTGGTCCATATACTACGAGGTTCTACCTGTCTCTCCCTGGTTCATCGACTACGAGGTTCTACCTGTCTCTCCCTGGTTCATCGACTACGAGGTTCTACCTGTCTCTCCCTGGTCCATATACTACTGGGTTCTACCTGTCTCTCCCTGGTTCATCGACTACGAGGTTCTACCTGTCTCTCGCTGGTTCATCGACTACGAGGTTCTACCTGTCTCTCACTGGTTCATCGACTACGAGGTTCTACCTGTCTCTCCCTGGTTCATCGACTACGAGGTTCTACCTGTCTCTCGCTGGTTCATCGACTACGAGGTTCTACCTGTCTCTCCCTGGTTCATCGACTACGAGGTTCTACCTGTCTCTCCCTGGTTCATCGACTACGAGGTTCTACCTGTTTCTCCCTGGTTCATCGACTACGAGGTTCTACCTGTCTCTCCCTGGTTCATATACCACTGGGTTCTACCTGTCTCTCCCTGGTTCATCGACTACGAGGTTCTACCTGTCTCTCCCTGGTTCATATACCACTGGGTTCTACCTGTCTCTCCCTGGTTCATCGACTACGAGGTTCTATCTGCATCTGCCTCACATTGGCTACAAGCCAAAACATGCTGCCTTAATGATTATCCTGGAGATACCATCTTCTTCTCTCCTTTCATCCTCCTCTTCCTCTCTCCTCTCCTACAGGACAGTCTCTTCTCTCACTAGCCTGCAGACCTAGGCAATTACTATAGTTCAAGAATACAGAGAGGGAATCTCTCTTCTTCTCTCTCTCTCTCGCTCTCTCTCTCTCACATAAATAAACACATAAACACCCCTCTCATCTCTTCTTTGAAGGCAGAACACTGTAAGACATACTGGTATTCTCATTAGAATATTGAGATGGAAATACATACAACCTCACTCTCAAAAACAACCCAATTTGGGTCCTTTTGGTAACCCAGAGTTGATTAAATACTGGGAAGAACATATGCTGGGTAATTTTGACTCAGGCCAGTTAGGTTGCCAGAATAACCCAACAAATTTGGTTGTTTTACTCTCATGTTTGGTTGACCTAGCAGCTGGGTCTTTTTTAATGTAATATTTAAGTTATTTTCAGGAGGCGAAGCTTATTACGGAAGTGGCTTTCAACTAGATTTAATTGGCCACCCGCGAGTATAAATGTCATTCCTGTTCATCATTTTAAATGTATATGCTGCACATTATTTTGTAATATTAACATTATATAATATTACATTTTATAATAACGTATGCCACATCATTGTATGACAATAATTGGATTTACGTAGGCCTTAAGAGAGCTCATGCACTTCTGTAAACCTAACTGAAGCTAAAAAAAAAAAATGTAATTCAACTTTAACATGCAATAACTACACAACAAAACAGATTACCAGAATGACATTTACTCTCACTGGTGGCTAAAAATAACTATCTGAAAGCTACTTCCTAACTAAACTACGCCTCCAGTCTTGACAATTTTTCAAAAACCTGTTTTCACTTTGTCATTATGGGGTATTGTGTGTAGATTGGTGGGGGAGTCAATTTTAGAATAAAGCTGTAAAGTCACAAAATGTGGAAAAAGTGAAGGGGTCTGAATACTTTCCGAACGCGCTGTATGTGTTCAGAAACTTTCATGTAGATATACAGAACCAGTGAAAAGTTTGGACACACCTAGTCATTCAAGGGTTTCCCCTTCTTTTTACTATTTTCTACATTGTAGAATAATAGTGAAGACATCAACGCTATGAAATAACAAATATGAAATCATGTAGTAACCAAAAAAGTGTTAAACAAAATCAAAATAATATTTTAGATTTTAGATTCTTCACAGTAGCCACCCTTTGCCTTGATGACAGCTTTGCACAGTCTTGGCATTCTCTCAACCATCTTCACCTGGAATGCTTTTCCAACAGTCTTCTTGAAGGACTTGTTGGTTGATTTTCCTTCACTCTGTGTTCCAACTCATCCCAAACCATCTCAATTGGGTTGAGGTTGGGTGATTGTGGAGGCCAGGTCATCTGATGCAGCACTCCATCACTCTCCTTCTTGGTCAAATAGCCCTTACACAGCCTGGAGGTGTTTTGGTTTATTGTCCTGTTGAAAAACAAATGGTAGTCCCACTAAGCGCAAACCACATGGGAAAGAGTATCGCTGCAGAATGCTGTAGTAACCATGCTGGTTAAGAGTGTCTTGAATTCTAAATGAATCACCGTCAGTTTCACCAGCAAAGCACCATCACACCTCCTCCTCCATGCTTCACGGTGGGAACCACACCTCCTCCTCCATGCTTCACGGTGGGAACCACACCTCCTCCTCCATGCTTCACGGTGGGAACCACACCTCCTCCTCCATGCTTCACGGTGGGAACCACACCTCCTCCTCCATGCTTCACGGTGGGAACCACACCTCCTCCTCCATGCTTCACAGTGGGAACCACACCTCCTCCTCCATGCTTCACGGTGGGAACCACACCTCCTCCTCCATGCTTCACGGTGGGAACCACACCTCCTCCTCCATGCTTCACGGTGGGAACCACACCTCCTCGTCCATGCTTCACGGTGGGAACCACACCATCACACCTCCTCCTCCATGCTTCACGGTGGGAACCACACATGCGGAGATCATCCGTTCACCTACTCTGCATCTCACAAAGACACGGCGATTGTAAACAAAAATCACAAACTTGGACTCATCAGACCAAAAGACAGATTTCCACCAGTCTAGTGTCCATTGCTCGTGTTTCTTGGCCCAAGCAAGTCTCTTCTTCATACTGGTGTCCTTTAGTAGTGGTTTCTTTGCAGCAATTCAACCATGAAGGCCTGATTCACACATTCTCCTCTGAACAGTTGATGTTGAGATGTGTCTGTTACTTGAACTCCGTGAAGCATTTATGTGGGCTGCAATCTGAGGTGCAGTTAACTCTAATGAACGTATCCTCTGCAGCAGAGGTAACTTTGGGTCTTCCTTTTCAGTGGTGGTCCTCATGAGAGCCAGTTTCATCATAGCTCTTGATTGTGTTTGTGATTGGACTTGAAGAACCTTTCAAAGTTCTTGAAATCCATCCAAGATTTACTGAGTAATGATGGACTGTCGTTTCTCTTTGCTTATTTGAGCTGTTCATGACATAATACGGACTTGGTCTTTTACCAAATAGGGCTATCTTCTGTATACCACCCCTCCCTTGTCACAACACAACTGATTGGCTAAAACGCGTTAAGAAGGAAAGAATTCCAAAAATTCACTTTTAACAAGGCACACCTGTTAATTGAAATGCATTCCAGGTGACTAACTCATGAAGCTGGTTGAGAGAATGCCAAGAGTGTGCAATGCTGTCATCAAGGCAAAGGGTGGCTTTTTGAAGAATCTCAAATATACAATATATTTTGATTTGTTTTACACTTTTTGGTTAATACGTTATTTCATAGTGTTGATGTCTTCACTATTATTCAACAATGTAGAAACTAGTAAAAACAAAGAAACCCTTGAATGAGTAGGTGTTTTGCAAACCTTTGACTGGTATTGTGTATATGTATATATATATATATATATACTGTATATATATATATATATTTTATTTTTTTCCCAAACGCAATCATAAACATACAATCAACGTACAGATGCACACAAACATGGACACTCTTTCTGACAGTTGTGGCTGCTTTGTGTGATGTATTGTTGTCTCTACCTTCTTGCTCTTTGTGCTGTTGACTGTGCCCTATAATGTGTGTACCATGTTTTGTGCTGCTACCATGTTGTGTTGCTACCATGTTGTAATTATGTTGTGTTGCTACCATGTTGTGTTGCTACCATGCTGTATTATCATGTGTTGCTGCCTTGCTATGTCGTTGTCTTAGGTCTCTCTTTATGTAGTGTTGTGTTGTCTCTCTTTTTGTGATGTGTTTTTGTCCTATATTTATATAGTATTTATTTATTTATAATCCCAGCACCTGTCCACGCAGGAGGCCTTTTTGCCTTTTGATAGGCCGTCATTGTAAATAAGAATTTGTTCTTAACTGACTTACCTAGTTTTTTAAAAAATAATTAAAAACTAAAATAAGGACTACATCTCCTCTGCCCAGACCCACATCCTCACGCCCCCGTCACTACTGCGTTAATGTTTGCCACTTGGCCTGAAACTGCTCCATTTTGTTTCTCTCCGTAGCCCACACACTTTCAATATTTAAATAGTAAATCGTTAGATTTTTCCATTGTGTTAATTAATGATGGCTGATTGATTTCCAACTTTTTAGTATATGTTTTTCCAAGATGAGTGATTTATAAGATAATCGTCAAACCCCGTCGTGTATCTAACTACACCCCCATACGCCATGTCTAGAAATATGCAGGCAGACGGATCCAAAGTAAGTTGACATTTGTTATATTTTTGACAGCCAACTGCCTATCTCCGCCCACAATTCCAGACTTTATCCCAGAAAGCATGGATTATTGAGTCATTATTAGTTTCACACCTAAGACAGGACTCTGTCGTTGTGCTGTAGAATTTTGTGAATTTTGTCTCTTGTATAATACATTCTATACATTATCTTATACTGGATTAAAGGTACATTATGTAATTTTGTTTGTTTGTTTGTTTGTTTGTTTGTTTGTTTGTTTGTTTGTTTGTTTGTTTGTTTGTTTGTTTGTTTGTTTGTTTTATGCTCCAACTTTCCCTCCATCTTGTGCCAACATCAATTATTTTTAAGTCTTGGTTCCAAAAGTTGATATTTTTTTCTAAAAGATTGTCAGTTGGATATGTTTTCTGCAAGGTGTTTTATACACTACCAGTCAACCAAACAACCCCTGCTTACTCACATGCTCCCTCTACCCCATCTCCTACGTACGGTACCAGTCAAAAGTTTGGACACACCTACACATTCCAGGGTTTTTCTTTATTTTTTCTATTTTCTACATTGTAGAATAATAGTGAAGACATCATAACTATGAAATAAGACATATGGAATCATCTAACCATCTCAATTTGGTTGAGATCGGGGGATTGCGGAGGCCAGGTAATCTGATGCAGCACTCCATCACTCTCCTTCTTGGTCAAATAGCCCTTACACAGCCTGGAGGTGTGTTGGTTTATCGTCCTGTTGAAAAACAAAAAATAGTCCCACTATGCACAAACCACATGGGAAAGAGTATCGCTGCAGAATGCTGAGGTAGCCATGCTGGTTAAGAGTGTCTTGAATTCTAAGTAAACCACTTACAGTTTCACCAGCAGAGCACAATCACACCTCCTCCTCCATGCTTCACGGTGGGAACCACACATGCGGAGATCATCCGTTCACCTACTCTGCATCTCACAAAGACACGGCGATTGTAACCAAAAATCACAAACTTGGACTCATCAGACCAAAGGACAGATTTCCACCAGTCTAATGTCCATTGCTCGTGTTTCTTGGCCCAAGCAAGTCTCTTCTTCATACTGGTGTCCTTTAGTAGTGGTTTCTTTGCAGCAATTCGACCATGAAGGCCTGATTCACACAGTCTCCTCTGAACAGTTGATGTTGAGATGTGTCTGTTACTTGAACTCTATGAAGCATTTATTTGGGCTGCAATTTCTGAGGCTGGTAACTAATGAACTTATCCTCTGCAGCAGATGTAACTCTGGGTCTTCCTTTTCAGTGGCGGTCCTCATGAGAGCCATTTTCATCATGATGTTTTTTGTGACACTTTCAAAGTTCTTGAAATGTTCCGCATTGACTGACCTTCATGTCTTAAAGTAATGACGGCCTGTCGTTTCTCTTTGCTTAGTTGAGCTGTTCTTGCCATAATATGGACTTTCGTCTTTTACCAAATAGGGCTATCTTCTGTATACCACCCCTACTTTTTCACAACACAACCGATTCGCTCAAATGCATTAAGGAAAGAAAGAAATTCCACAAATTTACTTTTAACAAGGCACACCTGTTCATTGAAATGCATTCCAGGTGACAACGTCATGAAGCTGGTTGAGAGAACAGATACAGTGTATTCGGAAAGAATTCAGACCGTTATTTTTTCCAAATGTTTTCCCACACATTTTTTCCACATTTTTCTACATATTATACATAATACTCCATAATGACATCACAATTCCCCATAATGACATCACAATACCCCATAAGGAAATCACAATACCCCATAATGACATCACAATTCCCCATAATGACATCACAATACCCCATAATGACAAAGCAAAAACAATTTTTAGAGATGTTTGCAAATGTATAAAAAAAAAAAAAAACATTCCATTTACATAAGTATTCAGACCCTTTACTCAATACTTTGTTGAAGCACCTTTGGCAGCGATTACAGCCTCAGGTATGACTCAAGCTTGGCACACCTGTTTTGGGGGAGTTTCTCCCATTCTTCTCTGAAGATCCTCTCAAGCTCTGATAGGTTGGATGGGTCTATCCAGAGATGTTAGATTGGGTTCTGGCTGGCTGGATGAGCCAATCAAGGACATTCAGAGACTTGTCCTGAAGCCACTTCTGCGTTGTCTTGGCTGTGCTTAGGGTCGTTGTCCTGTTGGAAGGTGAAACTTCACCCCAGTCTGAGGTCCTGAGCACTCTGGAGCAGGTTTTCATCAAGGATCTCTCTTTACTTTGCTCCGTTTATCTTTCCCTCGATCCTGACTAGTCTCCCAGTCCCTGCCGCTGAAAAACATCCCCACAGCATGATGATGCCACCAACATGTTTCACCATAGAGATGGTGCCACGTTTCAATCTTGGTTCCATCATACCAGAGACTCTTGTTTCTCATGGACTGAGAGTCTTTAGGTGCCTTTTGGCAAACTCCAAGATGGCTGTCATGTGCCTTTTACTGAGGAGTGTCTTCCGTCTGACCACTACCATAAAGGCCTGATTGGTGGAGTGCTGCAGAGATGGTTGTCCTTCTGGAAGGTTCTCCCATCTCCACAAAGGAACTCTGGAGCTCTGTCAGAGTGACCATCAGGTTCTTGGTCATCTCCCTGACAAAGGCCCTTCTCCCCTGATTGCTCAGTTTGGCCAGATGGCCAGCTCTAGGAAGAGTCTTGGTGGTTCCAAACTTCTTCCATTTAAGAATGATGGAGGCCACTGTGTTCTTGGGGACCTTCAATGCTGCAGAAATATTTTGGTACCCTTCCCCAGATCTGTGCCTCGACACAATCCTGTCTCGGAGCTCTACGGACAATTCCTTCGACCTCTTGGCTTGGTTTTTGCTCTGACATGCACTGTCAACTGTGGGACCTTATATAGACAGGTGTGTGCCTTTCCAAATCATATCCAATCAATTGAATTCACCACAGGTGCATGTGGACTCCAATCCAGTTGTAGAAACATCTCAAGAATGATCAATCAAAACAGGATGCACCTGAGCTCAATATCAGAGTCTCATAGCAAAGGGTCTGAATACTTTTGTAAATAAGTCATTTCTGTTTAAAAAATTTAATACATTTGCAAACATTTTCCAAAACCTGTTTTCACTTTGTCATTTTGGGGAATTGTGTGTAGATTGATGAGGAAAAACATTTATTTAATACATTTTAGAATAAGGCTGTAACGTAACAAAATGTGGACAAAGTCAAGGGATCTGAATACATTCTGAAATCTCAATCCATAATAAGGAAGAAAATGCATATCCATACCACCTCATTTTTTCAGCAATAGGTTATGATCAATCACGTTAAACGCTACTGAAGTCTAACTGAACAGCTCCCACAATCTTCTTACTATCAATGTCTTTCAACCAATCATCAGTCATTTGTGTCCGTGTAGAGCAGAGCATGTTGAGCATGATTAAAGTCTGTTGTTCATTTCTTTTTCGTTAAAATAACTTTGTATCTGATCAATTTTTAAAAAAATACTCCAAAAGTTTGCTAAGCACCGGTAACAGTCTGATTGGTCGGCTGTTTGAACGATTAACGGGTGCTCTGCTATTCTTGGAATGACCTTTGACCTCGATGTCTGAGGGCACACAGCGTCTTCTAGGCTTAAATTGAAGATGTGGCAAATTTTCCATCCAGGTTGTTGGTAGCAGGTGGTTTGTCCTTATTTATAGATACTAACAATATTTTCACCTCTTCCACACCCACTTGTGGAACTCAAAACGACAATGCTTGTGTGTCATTACTTGGTCCGTTATGCATGACTATAAAGGCAAGGCTGTTGTTTGCATGTCATGCCTAAATTTGCTAATCTTGTCAACATAAAAGTGATTAAAGTGGTTGGCAATATCAAAGGGTTTTGTTATGAACAAGTCATCTGCCTCAGATTTTCTTTTTGCCTAGAATTTCATATTTGCTATTCCCTTTGCCTCATCCCTCTCAGCCATACAGTTTTTCAATCGATCATCTATCCACGGGGATTTGGCAGTTCTAACAGTCCGTTTCCTGATGGGTGCATGCCTATCAGTAAGCGGATGAAGCAGTTTCGTAAATGCAGGATGTCACGATGTTCCTCATTACACACATCAGACCAACACATATTTTTCAACATAGGAATCATTGCAAAACCTCTTGTATGATCTCTTATACGCAATTCTAGATCCAGTCTTTGTAAATTTCGTTTTTTCTAGATATGGCTATTATATTGGGGAGGCAGGTAGCCTAGTGGTTAGAGTGTTGGACTAGTAACCGAAAGGTTGCAAGATCGAATCCCTGAGCTGACAAGGTAAAAATCTGTCTTTCTGCCCCTGAACAAGGCAGTTAACCCTCTGTTCCTAGGCTGTCATTGTTAATAAGAATTTGTTCTTAACTGACTTGCTTTGTTAAATAAAGGTTAATTAAATATTATTAGGATCACTTCATCTGATGGGTAGATGGGATCTGCTTTAGAGCAGATTTGTGCAACATTAGTAAAGATGGCATCAATACAACAGTCTCTCTAAATGTGTCTTGGTCCCTAGAACCCGCACAACATTTTACAGACGCACAATTGAAAGCATCCTGTCGGGTTGTATCACAGCCTGGTACGGCAACCGCAGGGTTCTCCAGAGGGTGGTGCGGTCTGCCCAACGCATTACCGGGGGGGAAACGACCTGCCCTCCAGGACAACTACAGGACCCGATGTCACAGGAAGGCCAAATAGATCATCAAGGTCAACAACCACCCGAGCCACTGCCTGTTCACCCCGCTATCATCCAGAAGGCGAGGTCAGTACAGGTGCATCAAAGCGGGGACCGAGAGACTGAAAAACAGCTTCTATCTCAAGGCCATCAGACTGTTAAATAGCCATTACTAGCCGGCTACCACCCGGTTACTCAACCCTGAACATTAGAGGCTGCTGCCCTATATACATAGTCATGGAATCACTGGTGACTTGAATAATGGAACACCAGTCACTTTAATAATGTTTACATACTGCTTTACTCATCTCATATGTATATACTGTATTCTATTCTACTGTATCTTAGTCAATGCCACTCTGACATCGCTCGTTCTAATATTAATATATGTTTCTTAAATCCATTCTTTTACTTTTAGATTTGTGTGTATTGTTGTGAATTGTTAGATACTACTGCGATGTTGGCGCTAGGAACACAAGCATTTCAGTACAGCAGTAATAACATCTGTGAGATGACAGACGCTGGGAGACGAGAAGCAAGTACAGGGAGTGAATATTTAATAAATAACAGACATGAAACAAAACAAGGACAGCTTCTGGACAGGGGGAACAAAAGGACATTAATGGTGGCACGGGGATCAAACTGAGGAACAGACAGATATAGAAGGGGGCAATCAAGAAAGTGAAGGAGTCCAGGTGAGTCCAATGAAGCGCTGATGCGCGTAACGATAGTGACAGGTGTGCGTAATGATGGTGACAGGTGTGCGTAATGATGGGGACAGGTGTGCGTCATGATGGGCAGCCTGGCGCCCTCAAGCGCCAGAGAGGGGGAGCGGGTGCAGGCGTGACAACATCTGCCAAATATGTGTATGTGACCAATACAATTTGACTTGAATTGATTTGAATACAAGTGGATGATTTAGTTCCTGTTCTGTTTATAAATACCGTGGTAGGTTGACTGATAACTTGATCTAGATTGCAGGTACTAGATACAGCTTTGAGCTTCTTTTTTGAGTGGACAGCTTGATGACAACCAGTCAATACTTAGGTCACCCCCAAAAAAATAGACAACTCTGTTGATACCACATACATTATCCAATATATAGTCCGAATACAGCCTTTTAGCGCTTGGTTGTCTATAGCAACTTCCTACAAGAATAGGCTTTAGTTGAGTTAAATGAACCTGTAGCCATGTGACTTCCAAATGTTTTTATTTAACCAGGTAAGTTGACTGAGAACACATTCTCATTTACAACAACGACCTGGGGAATAGTTACAGGGGAGAGGAGTGAGTCAATTGTAAGCTGGTGATTATTAGGTGGTCGTGATGGTATGAGAGCCAGATTGGTCATTTAGTCAGGACACCAGGGTTAACACCCCTACTCTTATGATAAGTGCCATGGGATCTTTAGTGACCACAGAGAGTCAGGACACCCGTTTTACATCCCATCCAAAACACAGCACCCTACACAGGGCAATGTCCCCAATCACTGCCCTGGGGCATTGAGATTAAAAAACAAAAAACATTTGACCAGAGGAAAGAGTGCCTCCTACTGGACCTCCAACACCACTTCCAGCAGCATCTGGTCTCCCATGCAGAGACCAACCAGGACCAACCCTGCTTAGCTTCAGAAGCAAGCCAACAGTGGAACGCTACTACTGTATCCCACTGCTACTACTGCGTCCCACTGCTACTACTGCATCCCACTGCTACTACTGCATCCCACTGCTACTACTGCGTCCCACTGCTACTACTGCGTCCCACTGCGTCCCACTGCTACTACTGCGTCCCACTGCTACTACTGCGTCCCACTGCGTCCCACTGCTACTACTGCGTCCCACTGCTACTACTGCGTCCCACTGCTACTACTGCATCCCACTGCTACTACTGCGTCCCACTGCTACTACTGCGTCCCACTGCTACTACTGCAGCCCACTGCTACTACTGCGTCCCACTGCTACTACTGCGTCCCACTGCTACTACTGCAGCCCACTGCTACTACTGCGTCCCACTGCTACTACTGCGTCCCACTGCGTCCCACTGCTACTACTGCGTCCCACTGCTACTACTGCGTCCCACTGCGTCCCACTGCTACTACTGCGTCCCACTGCTACTACTGCATCCCACTGCTACTACTGCGTCCGACTGCTACTACTGCAGCCCACTGCTACTACTGCGTCCCACTGCTACTACTGCGTCCCACTGCTACTACTGCGTCCCACTGCTACTACTGCGTCCCACTGCTACTACTGCGTCCCACTGCTACTACTGCATCCCACTGCTACTACTGCGTCCCACTGCTACTACTGCGTCCCACTGCTACTACTGCATCCCACTGCTACTACTGCATCCCACTGCTACTACTGCAGCCCACTGCTACTACTGCATCCCACTGCTACTACTGCATCCCACTGCTACTACAGCGTCCCACTGCTACTACTGCAGCCCACTGCTACTACTGCATCCCACTGCTACTACTGCGTCCCACTGCTACTACTGCGTCCCACTGCTACTACTAGGTCCCACTGCTACTACTGCATCCCACTGCTACTACTGCATCCCACTGCTACTACTGCATCCCACTGCTACTACTGCAGCCCACTGCTACTACTGCATCCCACTGCTACTACTGCGTCCCACTGCTACTACTGCGTCCCACTGCTACTACTGCAGCCCACTGCTACTACTGCATCCCACTGCTACTACTGCATCCCACTGCTACTACTGCATCCCACTGCTACTATTGCAGCCCACTGCTACTACTGCATCCCACTGCTACTACTGCGTCCCACTGCTACTACTGCAGCCCACTGCTACTACTGCGTCCCACTGCTACTACTGCAGCCCACTGCTACTACTGCAGCCCACTGCTACTACTGCAGCCCACTGCTACTACTGCAGCCCACTGCTACTACTGCGTCCCACTGCTACTACTGCATCCCACTGCTACTACTGCAGCCCACTGCTACTACTGCATCCCACTGCTACTACTGCACCCCACTGCTACTACTGCAGCCCACCTCTACTACTGCGTCCCACCGCTACTACTGCGTCCCACCGCTACTACTGCATCCCACTGCTACTACTGCGTCCCACTGCTACTACTGCAGCCCACTGCTACTACTGCAGCCCACTGCTACTACTGCAGCCCACTGCTACTACTGCGTCCCACTGCGTCCCACTGCTACTACTGCGTCCCACTGCTACTACTGCGTCCCACTGCGTCCCACTGCTACTACTGCGTCCCACTGCTACTACTGCGTCCCACTGCTACTACTGCATCCCACTGCTACTACTGCGTCCCACTGCTACTACTGCGTCCCACTGCTACTACTGCGTCCCACTGCTACTACTGCGTCCCACTGCTACTACTGCGTCCCACTGCGTCCCACTGCTACTACTGCGTCCCACTGCTACTACTGCATCCCACTGCTACTACTGCGTCCGACTGCTACTACTGCAGCCCACTGCTACTACTGCGTCCCACTGCTACTACTGCGTCCCACTGCTACTACTGCGTCCCACTGCTACTACTGCGTCCCACTGCTACTACTGCGTCCCACTGCTACTACTGCGTCCCACTGCTACTACTGCATCCCACTGCTACTACTGCAGCCCACTGCTACTACTGCGTCCCACTGCTACTACTGCGTCCCACTGCTACTACTGCATCCCACTGCTACTACTGCATCCCACTGCTACTACTGCAGCCCACTGCTACTACTGCATCCCACTGCTACTACTGCATCCCACTGCTACTACTGCGTCCCACTGCTACTACTGCAGCCCACTGCTACTACTGCATCCCACTGCTACTACTGCATCCCACTGCTACTACTGCATCCCACTGCTACTATTGCAGCCCACTGCTACTACTGCATCCCACTGCTACTACTGCGTCCCACTGCTACTACTGCAGCCCACTGCTACTACTGCGTCCCACTGCTACTACTGCAGCCCACTGCTACTACTGCAGCCCACTGCTACTACTGCAGCCCACTGCTACTACTGCAGCCCACTGCTACTACTGCGTCCCACTGCTACTACTGCATCCCACTGCTACTACTGCAGCCCACTGCTACTACTGCATCCCACTGCTACTACTGCACCCCACTGCTACTACTGCAGCCCACCTCTACTACTGCGTCCCACCGCTACTACTGCGTCCCACCGCTACTACTGCATCCCACTGCTACTACTGCGTCCCACTGCTACTACTGCAGCCCACTGCTACTACTGCAGCCCACTGCTACTACTGCAGCCCACTGCTACTACTGCGTCCCACTGCGTCCCACTGCTACTACTGCGTCCCACTGCTACTACTGCGTCCCACTGCGTCCCACTGCTACTACTGCGTCCCACTGCTACTACTGCGTCCCACTGCTACTACTGCATCCCACTGCTACTACTGCGTCCCACTGCTACTACTGCGTCCCACTGCTACTACTGCGTCCCACTGCTACTACTGCGTCCCACTGCTACTACTGCGTCCCACTGCGTCCCACTGCTACTACTGCGTCCCACTGCTACTACTGCATCCCACTGCTACTACTGCGTCCGACTGCTACTACTGCAGCCCACTGCTACTACTGCGTCCCACTGCTACTACTGCGTCCCACTGCTACTACTGCGTCCCACTGCTACTACTGCGTCCCACTGCTACTACTGCGTCCCACTGCTACTACTGCGTCCCACTGCTACTACTGCATCCCACTGCTACTACTGCAGCCCACTGCTACTACTGCGTCCCACTGCTACTACTGCGTCCCACTGCTACTACTGCATCCCACTGCTACTACTGCATCCCACTGCTACTACTGCAGCCCACTGCTACTACTGCATCCCACTGCTACTACTGCATCCCACTGCTACTACTGCGTCCCACTGCTACTACTGCAGCCCACTGCTACTACTGCATCCCACTGCTACTACTGCGTCCCACTGCTACTACTGCGTCCCACTGCTACTACTAGGTCCCACTGCTACTACTGCATCCCACTGCTACTACTGCATCCCACTGCTACTACTGTATCCCACTGCTACTACTGCAGCCCACTGCTACTACTGCATCCCACTGCTACTACTGCGTCCCACTGCTACTACTGCGTCCCACTGCTACTACTGCAGCCCACTGCTACTACTGCATCCCACTGCTACTACTGCATCCCACTGCTACTACTGCATCCCACTGCTACTATTGCAGCCCACTGCTACTACTGCATCCCACTGCTACTACTGCGTCCCACTGCTACTACTGCAGCCCACTGCTACTACTGCGTCCCACTGCTACTACTGCAGCCCACTGCTACTACTGCAGCCCACTGCTACTACTGCAGCCCACTGCTACTACTGCAGCCCACTGCTACTACTGCGTCCCACTGCTACTACTGCATCCCACTGCTACTACTGCAGCCCACTGCTACTACTGCATCCCACTGCTACTACTGCACCCCACTGCTACTACTGCAGCCCACCTCTACTACTGCGTCCCACCGCTACTACTGCGTCCCACCGCTACTACTGCGTCCCACTGCTACTACTGCGTCCCACTGCTACTACTGCAGCCCACTGCTACTACTGCAGCCCACTGCTACTACTGCGTCCCACTGCTACTACTGCAGCCCACTGCTACTACTGCGTCCCACTGCTACTACTGCGTCCCACTGACGCAGTAGTAGATCTACTATCTATGATCTATCTTTCCTGGAAATTCTTTAACCATGTAGAGCTACTGCTGAATCTTTAAAGGAATTATCTAACTGTGTTTCTGAGATGGCCAGAATATGAATGTTTTCTGATGTTGATTAATTGTTTTTTTTATGATAAGAGGAGCTATTTTTAGTCCTTTTTGGGGGGTTGCTTGTTTGTTTTTACTGCTATTGTGAGAGGCTGATCCGAGGGAGACATGTCAGTGACATTTACATTTGAGTTTATGGTACTGAGTGTGCTGCACAAGGTGGGCTTCTTCCTAAGGCAGACAGTTTCAGTACAAACATTGGATTTCAATTATATGTGCATATGATTATTGCAGACAATACCCTCAGAGCTAACAGTTAAAGGAACATAGATTAGGTTACTTATTATTGACTATACCCTCAGAGCTAACAGTTAAAGGAACATAGATTAGGTTACTTATTATTGACTATACCCTCAGACCTAACAGTTAAAGGAACATAGATTAGGTTACTTATTATTGACTATACCCTCAGAGCTAACAGTTAAAGGAACATAGAGTAGGTTACTTATTATTGACTATACCCTCAGACCTAACAGTTAAAGGAACATAGATTAGGTTACTTATTATTGACTATACCCTCAGAGCTAACAGTTAAAGGAACATAGATTAGGTTACTTATTATTGACTATACCCTCAGACCTAACAGTTAAAGGAACATAGATTAGGTTACTTATTATTGACTATACCCTCAGACCTAACAGTTAAAGGAACATAGATTAGGTTACTTATTATTGCCTATACCCTCAGACCTAACAGTTAAAGGAACATAGATTAGGTTACTTATTATTGACTATACCCTCAGAGCTAACAGTTAAAGGAACATAGATTAGGTTACTTATTATTGCCTATACCCTCAGACCTAACAGTTAAAGGAACATAGATTAGGTTACTTATTATTGACTATACCCTCAGAGCTAACAGTTAAAGGAACATAGATTAGGTTACTTATTATTGACTATACCCTCAGAGCTAACAGTTAAAGGAACATAGATTAGGTTACTTATTATTGACTATACCCTCAGAGCTAACAGTTAAAGGAACATAGATTAGGTTACTTATTATTGACTATACCCTCAGAGCTAACAGTTAAAGGAACATAGATTAGGTTACTTATTATTGCCTATACCCTCAGAGCTAACAGTTAAAGGAACATAGATTAGGTTTCTTATTATTGACTATACCCTCAGAGCTAACAGTTAAAGGAACATGGATTAGGTTACTTATTATTGACTATACCCTCAGAGCTAACAGTTAAAGGACCATAGATTAGGTTACTTATTATTGACAATACCCTCAGAGCTAACAGTTAAAGGAACATAGATTAGGTTACTTATTATTGACTATACCCTTGGAGCTAACAGTTAAAGGAACATAGATTAGGTTACTTATTATTGACTATACCCTCAGAGCTAACAGTTAAAGGAACATAGATTAGGTTACTTATTATTGACTATACCCTCAGACCTAACAGTTAAAGGAACATAGATTAGGTTACTTATTATTGACTATACCCTCAGAGCTAACAGTTAAAGGAACATAGAGTAGGTTATTTATTATTGACAATACCCTCAGAGCTAACAGTTAAAGGAACATAGATTAGGTTACTTATTATTGCCTATACCCTCAGACCTAACAGTTAAAGGAACATAGATTAGGTTACTTATTATTGACTATACCCTCAGAGCTAACAGTTAAAGGAACATAGATTAGGTTACTTATTATTGCCTATACCCTCAGAGCTAACAGTTAAAGGAACATAGATTAGGTTTCTTATTATTGACTATACCCTCAGAGCTAACAGTTAAAGGAACATGGATTAGGTTACTTATTATTGACTATACCCTCAGAGCTAACAGTTAAAGGACCATAGATTAGGTTACTTATTATTGACAATACCCTCAGAGCTAACAGTTAAAGGAACATAGATTAGGTTACTTATTATTGACTATACCCTTGGAGCTAACAGTTAAAGGAACATAGATTAGGTTACTTATTATTGACTATACCCTCAGAGCTAACAGTTAAAGGAACATAGATTAGGTTACTTATTATTGACTATACCCTCAGAGCTAACAGTTAAAGGAACATAGATTAGGTTACTTATTATTGACTATACCCTCAGAGCTAACAGTTAAAGGAACATAGATTAGGTATCTGACATTTAGGGCACTTCTATTTCTCTGGAATAAAATACAATTTCCATGTCCTCTGTTTTTATTTATTTTTTTTGTTTTTTTTTAAATATCATTTTTAGAAAACATACAATATGCTTTCAGTGAAGCCGCTCAACAACTACATCCTCTAACAGACTCCCATCCAGAGCGACACACAGAAGCAACTAGGGTCAACGCCCTGCTCAAGAGCACGTCACATATCTCCCACGAAGACAAAAAAACGGGGATCCGAACCAACAATCCATCAGCCACCGGCCCAAGGGAAGCTGAGGGTTGGGATGTGGAATTTCAGACAAATGGGAGTGGAGTTGCTGGGTGGGGGACAGAATGACGGTCAAAGATAAAAGTAGAAAACAATTAAGTCAAAATAAAACATAACAGAAAGTAAGTTTGAATGACACTGAGGGGCTGTGTTGTTACAGCTAATGCCGGTTTGCCTGAGGCTGATGGCGTGCAGGTGTTTGCGAAAGTATTCACCCCCATTTTAATTTGTCCTATTTTGTTGCTTTACAGCCTGGAATTAAAATGTATTTTAGGGGGGTTAGTATCATTTGATTTTCACAGCATGCCTACCACTTTGAAGATGCAAAATATTTGTTATTCTGAAACAAACAAGAAATTAGACAAAAAAAACAGAACTTAAGTGTGCATAACTATTCACCCCACCAAAGTCAATACTTTGTAGAGCCACCTTCTGCAGCAATTACAGCTGCAAGTCTCTTGGGGTATGTCTCTATAAGCTTGGCACATCGAGCCACTGGGATTCTTGCCCATTCTTCAAGGAAAAACTGCTCCAGCTCCTTCAAGTTGGATGGGTTCCACTGGTGTACAGCAATCTTTAAGTCATACCACAGATTCTCAATTTGATTGAGGTCTGGGCTTTGACTAGGCCACTCCAAGACATTTAAATGTTTCCCCTTAAACCACTCTAGTGTTGCTTTAGCAGTATGCTTAGGGTCATTATCCTGCTGGAAGTTGAACCTCTGTCCCAGTTTCAAATCTCTGGAAGATTGAAACAGGTTTCCCTCAAGAATTTCCCTGTATTTAGTGCCATCCACCATTCCTTCAATTCTGACCAGTGTCCCAGTCCCTGCCGATGAAAAACATCCCCACGGCATGATGCTGCCACCACCATGCCACCACCACCATGCTTCACTGTGGGGATGGTATTCTCGGGGTGATGAGAGGTGTTGGTTTTGCACCAGACATAGCCTTTTACTTGACGGCCAAAAATCTCAATTTTAGTCTCATCATTCGGGGAGGCTCCCAAAAAACATCCCCACGGCATGATGCTGCCACCACCATGCCACCACCACCATGCTTCACTGTGGGGATGGTATTCTCGGGGTGATGAGAGGTGTTGGTTTTGCACCAGACATAGCCTTTTACTTGACGGCCAAAAATCTCAATTTTAGTCTCATCATTCGGGGAGGCTCCCACTTTTCCCTCTTTTGGTGAACACCAAATGTGTTTTCTTATTTTTTTTCTTTAATTAAGCAATGGCTTTTTTTCTGGCCTCTCTTCCGTAAAGTCCAGCTCTGTGGACTGTACGGCTTAAGGACAGATACTCCAATCTTCGATGTGGAGCTTTGCAGCTCCTTCAGGGTTATCTTTTGTCTCTTTGTTGCCTCTCTGATTAATGCCCTCCTTGCCTGGTCTATGAGTTTTGATGGACGGCCCTCTCTTGGCAGGTTTGTTGTGGTGCCATATTCTTTCCATTTTTTTATAATGTATTTAATGGTGGTCTGTGGGATGTTCAAAGTTTCAGATATTTTTTGGTGACCTAACCCTGATCTGTACTTCTCCAGAACTTTGTCCCTAACCTGTTTGGAGAGTTCCTTGGTCTTCATGGTGTCGCTTGCTTGGTGATACCCCTTGCTTCGTGGTGTTGCAGACTCTGGGGCGTTTCAGAACAGGTGTATATATACTGAGATCATGTGACAGATCATGTGACACTTATATTGCACACAGGTGGACCTTATTTAACTATTTATATGACTTCTGAAGGTAATTGGTTGCACCAGATCTTTTTTAGGGGTTTCATAACAAAGGGGGTTGTCATGACGTTGCCTGTTTGGGTATAGCAAGCCCCATCCCCCTCTCCCTGCCACTCCCTGCCTCCCCCTTTCCTTCTTCAACTAGGTTGCTGTGGTCAAAGAGAAGTCGTAAATTCCTAAGGAAGACCCTGCCTCATGGCCACACAGTATTAGAGAGAGGGTAAACTTTCAGGACAAAGGAAATCCTTCCACCTCACAGAACTGGAGGTACGAACACATTTCATGTTCCGGAAAAAGTATAAAAGATCGGTGAAGATTCCAGCTATTAACTGGTCTGTTTGTCACAACTTGGGAAACTCGTGGGAGACTGTGTGGCTACATTACCATACCGCTGTTTATATAATAGCCTCAGATATGAGGTTTACATCTAATTGTTGTATAAGATGAATGAGTGAGTATGATACTGTTTGTATAATTGTGTAATATGATTTTGGACTGTTTAATGAAGAAAAATACAATTCCCTTTTGATTTGAACTAAATCAAAGGACCGCCCCTGAGCCCAGTTAGGGTCAGACATCCTGGGACAGCCCCTTTCTGCAATTCCGGATAAAAACCTAACTCTGAGAAATTATCACTAGACCATGTTTTTCTCCATTAGGAGGGGAACGAAGGTTGTGTACCATTGCTGAATCTTTTAACCATACCACGTGGTTAAACTCTTAGACTATACCGACAGAATAAGAACAAGTCTTTGATATTGACTACTAGTCTGCAGCTAGGAATTCGGTATCATTGAACGCGAAGAACGACAACAGCCGAAACATCCATCCTATAACGAATGTCACTCTGAACTATCCACAATAACCACGACAGAGAGAGAGAGAGAGGACGAAACTCTCCAACAGAAACTAACTTTTCACCAGCGATCAAGACGACACACTGAGCGTAAATATATATATATTGATTGCAATTGTTCCCGAATGAGTGAGCGTGCATGTGTAAAGGATTAGCATGTCAATTGTTATAATTATGAACTCTGTAGTGACTTCTTGGTCGACCTCCCCAATTTTCCCTTTGTCTAACAAGCCGCCATGCCGGTTCAGCCCACTAGGGCATATTCTCCTATCATTTCATGTAACCATTTTAAGTTTGTTTGTTTGTTTGTTTGTGCAATTCTGTGAATTACTTAGTTAGTAATAAATAAATGATTTAAGACAATTAATGTATGGATGACTCATAGTGAAGACTGGGTTCGTGCAGATAACCAACAATTTACGACGTTTGGAATGAGACTAACGTGAGGTAAAATAAATAAATCATTAATCAGAAGACTATTGATCATATATGAAAATATCTGAAAGGTTATATTGGGAAATTATAACTTTGTAATCTGAATACTTTCCCTGGTGCCCCAACTTCCTAGTTAATTAGTTACGTTATTATTTAGTTGATCGCGTAATAACTAATTACAGAGAATCTTTGATAAAAACTATAAGTCTTCAATTTAATGGTAGTAAAGACACGACAGGGTGAATACATACCCACATTTCATTATTTATTTATTTTAACAAGTTTTTTTTATTCATTTCACTTCACCAATTTGGACTATTTTGTTTATGTCAATTATATGAAATCCAAATAAAAATCCATTTAAATTACAGGTTGTAATGCAACAAAATAGGAAAAATGCCAAGGGGGATGAATACTTTTGGCACTGTATATCATTCAACTATGCTGTGATGTTTAACATACAATTTCAATCTATCTAATCGAATAGAATCCACAGATTGCGAGTTGAAGATAAATACTTTTACGAAGAGTATTAGTATATTATTAATTGACTGACCCGGTCTCTCTAGATCTCCTAACAGTACTATTTCTAGGGTCAATTTTAGATCAATGCTATGCATTTTCAGCCATTCCTGAACCTGAGACCAGAAACAGGCTACCTGAGGGCAATACCAAAACAAATGGTCTATTGATTCTGTATCCTCACAACAACATCTGCAGAGTTTCGATGATTGAATGCCCCAAATATTCAACATTTTGTTGGTGGCAAGAATTCTTTATAATAATTTTAGTCTTGAATCTTGCATCATTTTATATATCAACTCATACACCCTGTACCACGGAATCGGTACATCAAAAATCTCTTCCTAACTATTTTGGAATCTGTATGGCACAGCTGTCAAATGAAACTGGTATATTTTCCTATTTATGCTATTTTTTTCCCTCCGCCAGTTTTGATCCTTTATATTGACAGACCAGTTCCCTGCCTCCTCCATGCTGTAATCAATTGGTTGTACCCTTGGATTGAACAGACCTTCCCATACAATTCTGATAACTCCATGAAAGACATAACTCTACCATTCCAATTTGCAATATCATTTAAGAACAAAATACCCTTTTCAAACATCTTTCCCATAAATACAGGTATTTTATCAACCAGCACATTTGAGTTCAGCCATAATATTTGTTGTAAAATGTGTCCTATATTTTCATGGGGATGAAATTGAAATTGTAGCCAGCTCTGCAATGCTTGTTTGAAAAAAATAGATACTTTGAAAAGGAAAATGAGACTTGGCAATCTGCATAAATGCAAAAAGGCAATTTTTAAACAATGGATTACATTTTTTTTGTAACCTACCGAAGAACCATTTAAGGTTTAAGTTTAATGCTTTTATATTTAATAATCTCAACCCAATTCATATTAATTATATAGTTGTGCAATCTTTAGCTTTTCTGGTTTAGCATCCCAGAAAAAGCAATATATATTTTGTTCATGTCCTCTGTTGGTTATTATGACAGGGAGGACTGGAGCACTACCAAACCCAGACTGTCAGTCTCTAAAACAGTTCTCTATGTTGATGGAGATAATCCTGGAACCGCTGCGGCTCGGGTGAATCCCATGTATTTTAAAGAGTATTGGTTGCTCTCACAGCACGTCAAAATGGTCACAAAATGAGACATTCTCGTATTTGCATAGTTTCGTCAGGAACTCGTTTAGCGGGACATCTGTAACATTTCCGAACCCCTTCTATAACAAGGCAGGGGGCCAGAGATTATTATTCTCTCCCCTGTGCCAGCAAGGGGGTTAAAGAGGATGTTGTAGTCCTTCCTCAGATTGCCGAAAGCGAATGTCGTTAAATCCAAAGTGAATTACAACGGTGCCAATATTAGAGTAGTTGGCTAGAACTGTGGACAGGAAGGAGTTGATGTCTTGGATACGGACGCCTGAGTGACAATGGACCTTGTCATAGGCAGGCCAAAGTCTCTCACCATCAAGCTTCCCACGACAATGGTGGTCATGATGGAATCCGATGGGGAGGGAAGAGGGGGAACAGAAAGGCCCTGCCTCTGGGAAGGGGGGAGGAGGTGTGCTTTGACTCATGCCAGCCTGACTCACCGCACATTTACCAGTAGCAGCGGATGTGGAGGAGGGCCCAAGACCTTGCTTCCTTTGGACAGCGACTGGCTGAGCTGTGGAGGGGTGCCTCTGGACGGCTTCTGGCTGTTGGTGTTCCCCCAGGATCAGAGCTGACTCCCGGGGCCGGTACATCCACCTCCAGCGGGACAAAGCTGTTTAATAGCTGGATCTGATCTTCTAGGATATATGGAAGCCGACTAGACTGCCTCCCACCTGACCTCCTACGCTTTGCCGATGTGCAGTCTCCACTGGTCGCGGAGTTGAGATGTCCATCTGTTCAGTAGATTGGAGCCGGTCAGTACCGCCAGACTCATCGACCCCTTGGCTGTACTGAACTGAAATTCTGTGTGCCCTAGCTGCATCAATGCACTTGCAGAGCATTTATATAACAACAAACTATTGTGCTTTTTACGCTGGACTCTGGGACACAAACTTGCGGTCAAAAAAGCGAACCGTGTCGCGAAACCCTAGTATCCCTAACCCTAGTATCTCTAACCCTAACCCTAACCCTAGTATCCCTAACCCTAGTATCCCTAACCCTAACCCTAACCCTAGTATCCCTAACCCTAGTATCCCTAAACCTAACCCTAACCCTAGTATCCCTAACCCTAACCCTAGTATCCCTAACCCTAGTATCCCTAACCCTAACCCTAGTATCCCTAACCCTAACCCTAGTATCCCTAACCCTAACCCTAGTATCCCTAACCCTAACCCTAGAAACCCTAACCCTAACCCTAGTATCCCTAACCCTAACCCTAGTATCCCTAACCCTAACCATAGTTCCCCTAACCCTAACCCTAGTATCCCTAACCCTAGTATCCCTAACCCTAACCCTAGTATCCCTAACCCTAACCCTAGTATCCCTAACCCTAACCATACTATCCCTAACCCTAGTATCCCTAACCCTAACCCTAGTATCCCTAACCCTAACCCTAGTATCCCTAACCCTAACCCTAGTATCCCTAACCCTAACCCTAGTATCCCTAACCCTAACCCTAGTATCCCTAACCCTAACCCTAGTATCCCTAACCCTAACCCTAGTATCCCTAACCCTAGTATCCCTAACCCTAACCCTAGTATCCCTAACCCTAACCCTAACCCTAGTATCCCTAACCCTAACCCTAGTATCCCTAACCCTAACCCTAGTATCCCTAACCCTAACCCTAGTATCCCTAACCCTAACCCTAGTATCCCTAACCCTAGCCCTAGTATCCCTAACCCTAACCCTAGTATCCCTAACCCTAGTATCCCTAACCCTAACCCTAGTAACCCTAACCCTAACCCTAGTATCCCTAACCCTAACCCTAGTATCCCTAACCCTAACCATAGTTCCCCTAACCCTAACCCTAGTATCCCTAACCCTAGTATCCCTAACCCTAACCCTAGTATCCCTAACCCTAACCCTAGTATCCCTAACCCTAGTATCCCTAACCCTAGTATCCCTAACCCTAACCCTAGTATCCCTAACCCTAACCCTAGTATCCCTAACCCTAACTCTAGTATCCCTAACCCTAACCCTACTAACCCTAACCCTAGTATCCCTAACCCTAACCCTAGTATCCCTAACCCTAACCCTAGTATCCCTAACCCTAGTATCCCTAACCCTAACCCTAGTATCCCTAACCCTAACCCTAGTATCCCTAACCCTAACCCTAGTATCCCTAACCCTAACCCTAGTATCCCTAACCCTAGTATCCCTAACCCTAACCCTAGTATCCCTAACCCTAACCCTAGTATCCCTAACCCTAACCCTAGTATCCCTAACCCTAACCCTAGTATCCCTAACCCTAACCCTAGTATCCCTAACCCTAGTATCCCTAACCCTAGTATCTCTAACCCTATCCCTAACCCTAGTATCCCTAACCCTAACCCTAGTATCCCTAACCCTAGTATCCCTAACCCTAACCCTAGTACTCCTAACCCTAACCCTAACCTTAGTATCCCTAACCTAACCCTAACCCTAACCCTAGTAACCCTAACCCTAACCCTAACCCTAGTATCCCTAACCCTAACCCTAGGTCCCCTAACCGTAACCCTAACTTAGCTATCAGAACTATAAACTTTTTCCGTAATAAACACACAAAAAAACGAGTGTAGGTCAGATTCACAGATTCACAAACATGCCGTGATGGGATATCTATTAACGCGACTACGTGCAGCCAACGTCCACTTTAAGCAAAAGACCGGGAGCGTTTTTCTGTGGATTTGACAGCTCTGACCCAGTTTCACCGCCGACACCGCCAAAAAGCACAGCAACGAGGGTGTCGGCTGAAGCGGATCTGATTGAACAGAGACCAAAGAGTGTGCTTATGTCTGACATCAGCAACATTTCGTAAAACAAACATGCAAAAACCTGTGACTCATTTCCATAATTGTTGTCCACGACCAAAGTGTATTCAAGGTGAATGTATTCAACAATGTCTCTAATTCATCACTAACAGATGCATAATAAACCCTGTAATTACTGTACCTTTCAGACATACACACACACACACACACCATTAATAATAAACCTTGTGAGTACATTGTCAGTAAAAAACATCTTTAAAGCCTTGAAGATAAATGATTTCCCATTTACCGTGGACTAAAAACATTCATCATGGTAATTTGTTGCTGTAAAAAGAGCTGTATAAAAAAACTTGTTTTCACACACACACACACACAAACACACACTAATTCATTATTAACCTGAGAGATCCTCAGGTCCTTTTAGACCAGGGTCTGATCCAGCCTTTAAACAATTTATCTGATGTTTAGTGACAAAAAATATTCAATATTCTCCAATATTAAGTGCCTTCAATCAATATCACAAAACGTACCAGTTACAGCCAATCAGCGTTAATCACAGCTGGAAAACATCTGCAGGAGCCACTGCACATGTCTGCCTACTCAGCCAACCTATTTTACAAGCTAGCTAGCTAATCATACTACTTTCCAACTATAACCAGTCACTACCACTACTATAACTATAACCAGTCCCTACCATTACTACTGTAGTGACTACCACTACTATAACCAGTCACTACCAGTACTATAACCAGTCACTACCACTACTATAACCAGTCACTACCACTACTATAACTATAACCAGTCCCTACCATTACTACTGTAGTGACTAACACTACTATAACCAGTCACTACCACTACTATAACCAGTCACTACCACTACCATAACTATAACCAGACACTACCACTACTACTGTAGACTCTACCACTACTATAACCAGTCACTACCACTACTATAACCAGACACTACCATTACTACTGTAGACACTACCACTACTATAACCAGTCACTACCACTACTATAACTATAACCAGTCACTACCACTACTACTGTAGACACTACCACTACTATAACTATAACCAGTCCCTACCACTACTACTGTAGACACTACCGCTACTACTGTAGACACTACCACTACTACTGTAGACACTACCATTACTACTGTAGACACTACCGCTACTACTGTAGACACTACCGCTACTACTGTAGACACTACCAATGGTGGTGCCAAAGGAACCAGACCCTGGCCAATTGTAGAGAAATTCCTCAGGTTCAAGGATCAGCTTGCAGTCCCTGAAATCGCCGAATCCCTTAATGGGTCCTTCATCTTCGTCGTCAATGAGGATTTTTCCGATGCAGTCCGTCAAAGAAGAAGAGAACTAATATCAGCCATGAAGGCTGCAAGAGAACGAGGTGACATAACATATCTGAGGTACGACAAACTGATTGTTCACCCTCCCTCCCAAGGATTTAGGAGGAGCGACAGTCACAAGTAAATTCCAGCCCCACACACACACACACACACACACACACACACACACACACACACACACACACACACACACACACACACACACACACACACACACACACACACACACACACACACACACACACACACACAGACTGAGTATCTCTCTCTCAGATTCCAGCTGCTGATTCATGTTTGGACGTATAAATACTGTAAATCTACCAAAGAAAGGTCTGTTCATTGCTCACTTGAATATATGCAGTTTAAGGAACAGAATTCATGAAATATGCTGTCTGGTGCAGTCAAACAATATTCATGTATTGGCAATACCAGAGACTCGCCTGGACTCTTCTATTGACGAGGCTGAGATCTCTATACATGGACACAATATGTTCAGGAGGGACAGAAATAGATATGGGGGTTGGAGTTGCAGTTTACATCCAGAGTCATATTCCATCAAAACAACGTCAGGACTTGATGTTGAATGGATTAGAGGCACTATGGGTACAGCTGTATTTACCTCATCTGAAACCTATACTAGTTGGTTGCTGCTATAGGCCACCTAGTGCTGATGTCAAATATCTTGATGTAATTTGCTAAATGTTGAATAAGGTATCTAATGAAAATAGGGAAATATATATTTTTTGGGGGTGGCGGAGAAATGAATATAAAAAAAAATTTGGAACACCAACTGTCCAATGAGAAAGAAACATATTTCTGTTGCCATGCAACCTGACCCAAGTTATGACATCACCAACCAGAACGTTCACTGATAGGTCTGGTATCACATCATCAACTTGTATCGATCATGTTTTTACTAACAGGGCTGAACGTTGTTCTAAAGCTGTATCAGTGGCACTAGGTTACAGTGATCATAACTTGGTTGCAGTCACTAGGACAACTAAAATACCAAAGGCTGGCCCTAACGTAATCTACCACAGGTCCCTACAGAGGGTTCAATCAGGACTCACTCACTAGGAAAACTACAATACCAAAGGCTGGCCCTAAGGTAATCTACCGTAGGTCCTACAGAGGGTTCAATCAGGACTCACTCACTAGGAAAACTACAATACCAAAGGCTGGCCCTAAGGTAATCTACCGCAGGTCCTACAGAGGGTTCAATCAGGACTCACTCACTAGGAAAACTACAATACCAAAGGCTGGCCCTGGTTTTAAGTCTGCAGCTCTATCCTGGATGGAAAGCTATCTGAAGTGTTATTTTAATGGTAGTTTTTCAAACAGTAAAACACTGTAGTGTTTCTCAAGGAATTTCCCTAAGCTCACGTCTCTATTTTAACTAATGATTTACCTTCAGTAATGAACAAAGCAAGAGTATAACGTATGGCGCAGCATCAGAATGTAATGAGCTAACAGATGTACTGAGTACTGAACTAAGAATGGTTAGAGTACTGTCTAGTTATATGGCCAATCTCTGGTCCTATCAGGGTCCCGTGTGGCTCAGTTGGTAGAGCATGGCGCTTGCAACGCCAGGGTTGTGGGTTCGATTCCCACGGGGGACCAGTACAAAAAAGTATGAATGTATGTACTTGTAAGTCGCTCTGGATAAGAGCGTCTGCTAAATGACTTAAATGTAAATGTATCACACTTAGAGTACTGTCCAGTTATATGGACAATCCCTGGTCCTATCAAACTTAGAGTACTGTTCAGTTATATGGTCAACCCCTGGTCCTAATACACTTAGAGTACTGTCCAGTTATACGGTCAATCTCTGGTCCAGTTATACGGTCATCTGCATTAAAGAAAGATATAAAAAATCGCCAAAAAACTCCAAACATGGCTGTCAGATTATCTCTTCATTGCTCTATCCATATGAATATTATCCAAATGCATCAGAATCTCTCCTGGCTTCACGTTAAAAACAAATTACTGTCCAGTCTTCTGATTTTCTTTAGGAATGTTATTTACATTTTTTTAACCATCGATTTTCCCGGCCAGTTCGTACATACTAGCAACACGTATAAACCACCAAACTGGACAGGCAAATTCAGGGCAGCTAAGACAACCCAAGAAGAGGACAAATCACATTTAAATACACAGTTTTATATAAGCTGCGTCCAACTATAGAGAACATACAAAAGCACTATGGTCATTTTTTTGTTTAGTTTACACACTCCAAGGAATGTCATACGTGATGGATCATTAGCTCATACACTAATTTTCACGCACCTAGATATCCAGTCGGGGTGGGTGAGTCGGGGTGGGTGGGTGAGTCGGGGTGGGTGGGTGAGTCGGGGTGGGTGGGTGAGTCGGGGTGGGTGAGACGCCAGAGACAGCAGTGGGTTCAAACTGTAGAACCTAGTTCCTACATTTAAATATAAAAATGGATTTTATCAAACCAAACTACACTACATTTTCTCTCTGGGACCCTCAGGATGACAAATCAGAGCCAGATTACTGAATGTCAGTACATTATTTACCTTCAGAGGTGAATGTATCAAACCAGTTGTCGTGATAAAAGTGTTTTGTTGTTGTGCACTCTCCTCAAACAATAGCATGGTATTTATTTTCTGTAATCGCTACAGTAATTTTGGACACTGTAGTTAGATTAACAATAATTTAAGCTTTCTGCCGATATAAGACATGTCCATGTCCCGGAAAGTTGGCTGTTGTTTACAACGTCATTCTAGTCACATTATCGCATATTGAGCAACAACTGTAGAGGATAACTATAACCAGTCACTACCACTACTATAACCAGTCACTACCACTACTATAACCAGTCACTACAACTACCACTACTATAACCAGTCACTACCACTACTACTGTAGACACTACCACTACTATAACCAGTCACTACCACTACTACTGTAGACACTACCACTACTATAACCAGTCACTACCACTACTACTGTAGACACTACCACTACTATAACCAGTCACTACCACTACTATAACCAGTCACTACCACTACCACTACTATAACCAGTCACTCCCACTACCACTACTATAAACAGTCACTACCACTACTACTGTAGACACTACCACTACTATAACCAGTCACTACCACTACTACTGTAGACACTACCACTACTATAACCAGTCACTACCACTACTACTGTAGACACTACCACTACTATAACCAGTTACTACCACTACTACTGTAGACACTACCACTACTATAACCAGTCACTACCACTACTATAACTATAACCAGTCAGTACCACTACTATAACTATAACCAGTCACTACCACTACTATAACTATAACCAGTCACTACCACTACTATAACTATAACCAGTCACCACCACTACTATAACCAGTCACTACCACTACTATAACCAGTCACTACCACTACTACTGTAGACACTACCACTACTATAACCAGTCACTACCATTACTACTGTAGACACTACCACTACTATAACCAGTCACTACCACTACTACTGTAGACACTACCACTCCTATAACCAGTCACTACCACTACTACTGTAGACACTACCACTACTATAACCAGTCACTACCATTACTACTGTAGACACTACCACTACTATAACCAGTCACTACCATTACTACTGTAGACAATACCACTACAATAACTATAACCAGTCACTACCATTACTACTGTAGACACTACCACTACTATAACCAGTCACTACCATTACTACTGTAGACACTACCACTACTATAACCAGTCACTACCATTACTACTGTAGACACTACCACTACAATAACTATAACCAGTCACTACCATTACTACTGTAGACACTACCACTACAATAACTATAACCAGTCACTACCACTACTACTGTAGACACTACCACTACTATAACTATAACCAGTCACTACCATTACTATAACCAGTCACTACCACTACCACTACTATAACCAGTCACTACCATTACTATAACTATAACCAGTCACTACCACTACTATAACTATAACCAGTCACTACCATTACTAATGTAGACACTACCACTACAATAACCAGTCACTACCATTACTACTGTAGACACTACCACTACTATAACCAGTCACTACCACTACTATAACCAGTCACTACCATTACTATAACCAGTCACTACCATTACTATAACCAGTCACTACCATTACTATAACCAGTCACTACCATTACTACTGTAGACACTACCACTACAATAACTTATTTCAAAACCATACATACTTTAAAACAAGCTAGTAAACACATCACATTTTATTCAGGAAATGTACTTTTAGCCTATAGAGTTAATTATTCAGACAGAACTACAGCTATCTATCAGTAGGTCTACAGCTAGTTAACAGTAGGTCTACAGCTAGCTATCAGTAGGTCTACATACACACCTATTCTACAGCTAGCTATCAGTAGGTCTACATACACACCTATTCTACAGCTAGCTATCAGTAGGTCTATATACACACCTATTCTACAGCTAGCTATCAGTAGGTCTACATACACACCTATTCTACAGCTAGCTAACAGTAGGTCTACAGCTAGCTATCAGTAGGTCTATATACACACCTATTCTACAGCTAGCTATCAGTAGGTCTACAGCTATCTATCAGTAGGTCTACAACTAGCTAACAGTAGGTCTACAGCTAGCTATCAGTAGGTCTATATACACACCTATTCTACAGCTAGCTATCAGTAGGTCTACAGCTAGCTATCAGTAGGTCTACAGCTAGCTATCAGTAGGTCTACATACACACCTATTCTACAGCTAGCTAACAGTAGGTCTACATACACACCTATTCTACAGCTAGCTATCAGTAGGTCTACATACACACCTATTCTACAGCTAGCTATCAGTAGGTCTACATACAAACCTAGTCTACAGCTAGCTATCAGTAGGTCTACATACACACCTATTCTACAGCTAGCTAACAGTAGGTCTACATACACACCTATTCTACAGCTAGCTATCAGTAGGTCTACATACACACCTATTCTACAGCTAGCTATCAGTAGGTCTACATACAAACCTAGTCTACAGCTAGCTATCAGTAGGTCTACATACACACCTATTCTACAGCTAGCTAACAGTAGGTCTACATACACACCTATTCTACAGCTAGCTATCAGTAGGTCTATATACACACCTATTCTACAGCTAGCTATCAGTAGGTCTACATACACACCTATTCTACAGCTAGCTATCAGTAGGTCTACATACAAACCTATTCTACAGCTAGCTAACAGTAGGTCTACAGCTAGTTAACAGTAGGTCTACAGCTAGCTATCAGTAGGTCTACAGCTAGCTAACAGTAGGTCTACAGCTAGCTAACAGTAGGTCTACAGCTAGCTAACAGTAGGTCTACATACACACCTAGTCTACAGCTAGCTAACAGTAGGTCTACAGCTAGTTAACAGTAGGTCTACAGCTAGCTATCAGTAGGTCTACAGCTAGCTAACAGTAGGTCTACAACTAGCTATCAGTAGGTCTACAGCTAGCTAACAGTAGGTCTACAGCTAGTTAACAGTAGGTCTACAGCTAGCTATCAGTAGGTCTACATACACACCTATTCTACAGCTATCTATCAGTAGGTCTACATACACACCTATTCTACAGCTATCTATCAGTAGGTCTACATACACACCTATTCTACAGCTAGCTATCAGTAGGTCTACATACAAACCTATTCTACAGCTAGCTAACAGTAGGTCTACATACACACCTATTCTACAGCTAGCTAACAGTAGGTCTACATACAAACCTATTCTACAGCTAGCTAACAGTAGGACTACATACACACCTATTCTACAGCTAGCTAACAGTAGGTCTACATACACACCTATTCTACAGCTAGCTATCAGTAGGTCTACAGCTAGCTATCAGTAGGTCTACATACACACCTATTCTACAGCTAGCTATCAGTAGGTCTACATACAAACCTATTCTACAGCTAGCTAACAGTAGGTCTACAGCTAGCTATCAGTAGGTCTACATACACACCTATTCTACAGCTATCTATCAGTAGGTCTACATACACACCTATTCTACAGCTATCTATCAGTAGGTCTACATACACACCTATTCTACAGCTAGCTATCAGTAGGTCTACATACACACCTATTCTACAGCTAGCTATCAGTAGGTCTACAGCTAGCTAACAGTAGGTCTACAACTAGCTAACAGTAGGTCTACATACACACCTATTCTACAGCTATCTATCAGTAGGTCTACATACACACCTATTCTACAGCTAGCTATCAGTAGGTCTACATACACACCTATTCTACAGCTAGCTATCAGTAGGTCTACAGCTAGCTATCAGTAGGTCTACATACACACCTATTCTACAGCTAGCTAACAGTAGGTCTACAGCTAGCTAACAGTAGGTCTACAGCTAGTTAACAGTAGGTCTACAGCTATCTAACAGTAGGTCTACAGCTAGCTAACAGTAGGTCTACAGCTAGCTATCAGTAGGTCTACAGCTAGCTATCAGTAGGTCTACAGCTATCTAACAGTAGGTCTACAGCTATCTAACAGTAGGTCTACAGCTAGTTAACAGTAGGTCTACAGCTATCTAACAGTAGGTCTACAGCTAGTTAACAGTAGGTCTACAGCTAGCTAACAGTAGGTCTACAGCTAGTTAACAGTAGGTCTACAGCTAGCTATCAGTAGGTCTACAGCTAGCTAACAGTAGGTCTACAGCTAGCTAACAGTAGGTCTACAGCTAGCTAACAGTAGGTCTACATACACACCTAGTCTACAGCTAGCTAACAGTAGGTCTACAGCTAGTTAACAGTAGGTCTACAGCTAGCTATCAGTAGGTCTACAGCTAGCTAACAGTAGGTCTACAACTAGCTATCAGTAGGTCTACAGCTAGCTAACAGTAGGTCTACAGCTAGTTAACAGTAGGTCTACAGCTAGCTATCAGTAGGTCTACATACACACCTATTCTACAGCTATCTATCAGTAGGTCTACATACACACCTATTCTACAGCTATCTATCAGTAGGTCTACATACACACCTATTCTACAGCTATCTATCAGTAGGTCTACATACACACCTATTCTACAGCTAGCTAACAGTAGGACTACATACACACCTATTCTACAGCTAGCTAACAGTAGGTCTACATACACACCTATTCGACAGCTAGCTATCAGTAGGTCTACAGCTAGCTATCAGTAGGTCTACATACACACCTATTCTACAGCTATCTATCAGTAGGTCTACATACACACCTATTCTACAGCTAGCTATCAGTAGGTCTACATACACACCTATTCTACAGCTAGCTATCAGTAGGTCTACAGCTAGCTAACAGTAGGTCTACAACTAGCTAACAGTAGGTCTACATACACACCTATTCTACAGCTATCTATCAGTAGGTCTACATACACACCTATTCTACAGCTAGCTATCAGTAGGTCTACATACACACCTATTCTACAGCTAGCTATCAGTAGGTCTACAGCTAGCTATCAGTAGGTCTACATACACACCTATTCTACAGCTAGCTAACAGTAGGTCTACAGCTAGCTAACAGTAGGTCTACAGCTATCTAACAGTAGGTCTACAGCTAGCTAACAGTAGGTCTACAGCTATCTAACAGTAGGTCTACAGCTAGCTAACAGTAGGTCTACAGCTAGCTATCAGTAGGTCTACAGCTAGCTATCAGTAGGTCTACAGCTATCTAACAGTAGGTCTACAGCTAGTTAACAGTAGGTCTACAGCTAGCTAACAGTAGGTCTACAGCTAGTTAACAGTAGGTCTACAGCTATCTAACAGTAGGTCTACAGCTATCTAACAGTAGGTCTACAGCTAGCTAACAGTAGGTCTACAGCTATCTAACAGTAGGTCTACAGCTAGCTATCAGTAGGTCTACAGCTATCTAACAGTAGGTCTACAGCTAGTTAACAGTAGGTCTACAGCTAGCTAACAGTAGGTCTACAGCTAGTTAACAGTAGGTCTACAGCTATCTAACAGTAGGTCTACAGCTAGCTAACAGTAGGTCTACAGCTAGCTAACAGTAGGTCTACATACACACCTATTCTACAGCTAGCTATCAGTAGGTCTACATACACACCTATTCTACAGCTATCTATCAGTAGGTCTACATACACACCTATTCTACAGCTAGCTAACAGTAGGACTACATACACACCTATTCTACAGCTAGCTATCAGTAGGTCTACATACACACCTATTCTACAGCTAGCTATCAGTAGGTCTACATACACACCTATTCTACAGCTAGCTATCAGTAGGACTACATACACACCTATTCTACAGCTAGCTAACAGTAGGTCTACAGCTAGCTATCAGTAGGTCTACAGCTAGCTAACAGTAGGTCTACATACACACCTATTCTACAGCTAGCTAACAGTAGGTCTACATACAAACCTAGTCTACAGCTAGCTATCAGTAGGTCTACAGCTAGCTAACAGTAGGTCTACATACACACCTATTCTACAGCTAGCTATCAGTAGGTCTACATACACACCTATTCTACAGCTAGCTATCAGTAGGTCTACAGCTAGCTATCAGTAGGTCTACATACACACCTATTCTACAGCTAGCTATCAGTAGGTCTACAGCTAGCTAACAGTAGGTCTACAGCTAGCTAACAGTAGGTCTACAGCTAGTTAACAGTAGGTCTACAGCTAGTTAACAGTAGGTCTACAGCTAGTTAACAGTAGGTCTACAGCTAGTTAACAGTAGGTCTACAGCTAGCTAACAGTAGGTCTACAGCTAGCTAACAGTAGGTCTACAGCTAGCTAACAGTAGGTCTACAGCTAGCTATCAGTAGGTCTACAGCTAGCTAACAGTAGGTCTACAGCTAGTTAACAGTAGGTCTACAACTAGCTATCAGTAGGTCTACAGCTAGCTAACAGTAGGTCTACAGCTAGCTATCAGTAGGTCTACAGCTAGCTAACAGTAGGTCTACAGCTAGTTAACAGTAGGTCTACAACTAGCTATCAGTAGGTCTACAGCTAGCTAACAGTAGGTCTACAGCTAGTTAACAGTAGGTCTACAACTAGCTATCAGTAGGTCTACAGCTAGCTAACAGTAGGTCTACAGCTAGCTAACAGTAGGTCTACAGCTAGCTATCAGTAGGTCTACAGCTATCTAACAGTAGGTCTACAGCTAGCTAACAGTAGGTCTACAGCTATCTAACAGTAGGTCTACAGCTAGCTAACAGTAGGTCTACAGCTAGCTAACAGTAGGTCTACAGCTAGCTAACAGTAGGTCTACAGCTAGTTAACAGTAGGTCTACAACTAGCTATCAGTAGGTCTACAGCTAGCTAACAGTAGGTCTACAGCTAGCTAACAGTAGGTCTACAGCTAGCTAACAGTAGGTCTACAGCTAGCTAACAGTAGGTCTACAACTAGCTAACAGTAGGTCTACAGCTAGTTAACAGTAGGTCTACAACTAGCTATCAGTAGGTCTACAGCTAGCTAACAGTAAGTCTACATACACACCTAGTCTACAGCTAGCTATCAGTAGGTCTACAGCTAGCTATCTGTAGGTCTACAGCTAGCTAACAGTAAGTCTACATACACACCTAGTCTACAGCTAGCAACCAGTAGGTATACATACAAACCTATTCTACATAGTTCTTCAATCTGATTATCATTCAGCTAAAATCAAACTTCATTCACACTGAACCTTTTCACACTGAATGTTTTCACACTGAATGTTTTCACATTTAACACTGAATGTTTTCACATTTAACACTGAATGTTTTCACATTTAACACTGAATGTTTTCACACTGAATGTTTTCACATTTAACACTGAATGTTTTCACATTTAACACTGAATGTTTTCACACTGAATGTTTTCACATTTAACACTGAATGTTTTCACATTTAACACTGAATGTTTTCACACTGAATGTTTTCACATTTAACACTGAATGTTTTCACACTGAACGTTTTCACACTGAATGTTTTCACACTGAATGTTTTCACAGTGAATGTTTTCACACTAAACTTCTTCATTTTCTTCTTCTCTTTCTCCTCCTTTTCCACCTTGAGACGTAATATCAATACTTCATCACTTTGATTTGCTAATTTTACACACAAAACCCTCCAAGTTATTTGTGTTCTTATGATTTTCAAGATGTACACTATCAATATTTTCTGAGACAAGGCCAGTTAAACAGCTCTGTCTCTGTGGTGAGTCAGTTCATGTTGTACTGCCTGGCTAACTCAAGTCTGTGTGTGTGTGTGTGTGTGTGTGTGTGTGTGTGTGTGTGTGTGTGTGTGTGTGTGTGTGTGTGTGTGTGTGTGTGTGTGTGTGTGTGTGTGTGTGTGTGTGTGTGTGTGTGTGTGTGAGCCTGGGTGGCCATTCTGTCACTACAGATGGACAGGAAATACCCAGGGTGTGTGTGTGTGTTCGTGTGTGTGTGTGTGTGTGTGTGTGTGTGTGTGTGTGTGTGTTCGTGTGTGTGTGTGTGTGTGTGTGTGTGTGTGTGTGTGTGTGTGTGTGTGTGTGTGTGTGTGTGTGTGTGTGTGTGTGTGTGTGTGTGTGTGCTGTCCACTGTGGGGTAAACAGAACAACAGCCCCCCTATCATGCAACAAATGTCATCACTGTCTGCTTGGGTTCCACTCCAATTCATCAACATCATACATACACACACACACACACACACACACACACACACACACACACACACACACACACACACACACACACACACACACACACACACACAGACCAACACACACACAGACCAACACACACACACACACACAGACCAACACACAGACACACACAGACCAACACACACACACACACACACACACACACACACACACACACACACACACACACACACACACACACACACACACACACACACAGAGAGAGACCAACACACACATGTGGGATTTGTGGATTTGATCAGAGTATTTTTAAATCTACCAATTGTTGCTAAAATATTTAAATGGGTTTTCTTTCATTAATCCCTAATATTCTGGACCCGTTCTCTCTGCATTTTATATCGAGTCTGGAAGGTGAAATTGTAGTTAAGAGTCAAAGGACCCCCGCCCCCCCCTCCCCCCCCTTGAGCCAATGAGCAGTCATTTGGACACAAACAGTCTAATAAATGCATTTCATATTGGAAATATAATTATTTGTTTGTGTAATTTGTATTATTATTTTTTTAAACACAATAGCGTCTGCGTGTTCTCGTGTGGAGCGTATGGAACACTGGTTGTTCTTGGAAATAATTCATATTTTGAAATGGAAAAGTCTTTCATTTTGAGAGTTCCTTTGCGATGGGTCGTGTTTTGGAAACCTCATAATCTGCTCTTTCTGATACTATATAGAAATAATAATACCCGCACGTGACTCTGAAGGAGAATTTGGAAAAGTATATTATTTTGGGGCGCTCGGCGTAAAAACAATGACATATCCTCTAAAAACTGCTTATAACACACATTCTTGATAAGGACATTTTTTACAACTTGGCATATGTTAAACGTACTTAAGGATACGTAAAGGACGGAGAGAAGCAAGACTGTTTACAAAATGGCAGACATATTTCAATATTTAATTGATACTTAGTCAAAATTACTCACCCGGCTCATCTAATGGTTAAAGGGATGGGAAAACTCCATGAGGAAATCTGTTTGGAGGGTTTTTTTTTTTTTTAAGCGGTTGAATTAAATGTATTAAGCGTGTATAAAGGAACCACTCCCAAAGAGCTCGTCGATCACCTGCATAAGGTCAGTCTGAATACCAAATACTGAGAAGTGAATAAATCATATAGAAAAAAGGCATACATTTCCAAAGTCAGAATCGGGCCCTGGTGTGGATAATGATATGAAAAATAGATGAGAGTGAAATGATGGGCAGAGCAGCCTAACCGTTCAGACTCCATTCTGAATTATACAGTCTTTGTTAGATTAATAGAGTCTGATTCCATCGTTAAATATTCATACAGAGATTGTCAGTGTGCTGGTTTTTATCGAGTGTGTTTATTCTAATTTGGAGAGGAGATTGGTTAGTGGTTAGGGTGTTAGGGAGGGTCACAGAGAGAGACAGCCAGACAGACAGACAGACAGACAGACAGACAGACAGACAGACAGACAGACAGACAGACAGACAGACAGACAGACAGACAGACAGACAGACAGACAGACAGACAGACAGACAGACAGACAGACAGACAGACAGACAGACAGACAGACAGACAGACAGACAGAGGTGGGGGTGAGAGGGGGGGGGAGAGAGAGAGAGAGAGAGAGAGGGAGGGAGAGAGAGAGAGAGAGAGACAGAGAGAGAGGGAGAGAGAGGGAGAGGGAGAGAAAGGAGGAGAAAGAGTGAAGGACTTCTTCATCTGCTTATTTTGGAGAACATCTACATTTTGTTAGGAGAACAAATAGAGACAGAAGCTGCAGATGATGTCTTGGTCATAATATAATAGATACAGTAGATCTACACATGGGGTACCAGTACTGAGTCAATAACAGCTTGGCTATATAGACGAGGTACCAGTACTGAGTCAATAACAGCTTGGCTATATGATGAGGTACCAGTACTGAGTCAATATAGCCAAGCTGTTATTGACTCAGTTCTGGTACCTCGTCTATATAGCCAAGCTGTTATTGACTCAGTACTGGTACCCCGTCTATATAGCCAAGCTGTTATTGACTCAGTACTGGTACCTCGTCTATATAGCCAAGCTGTTATTGACTCAGTACTGGTACCTCATCATATAGCCAAGCTGTTATTGACTCAGTACTGGTACCTCGTCTATATAGCCAAGCTGTTATTGACTCAGTACTGGTACCTCGTCTATATAGCCAAGCTGTTATTGACTCAGTACTGGTACCTCGTCTATATAGCCAAGCTGTAATTGACTCAGTACTGGTACCCCGTCTATATAGCCAAGCTGTTATTGACTCAGTACTGGTACCTCATCATATAGCCAAGCTGTTATTGACTCAGTACTGGTACCTCGTCTATATAGCCAAGCTGTTATTGACTCAGTACTGGTACCTCGTCTATATTGCCAAGCTGTTATTGACTCAGTACTGGTACCTCGTCTATATAGCCAAGCTGTTATTGACTCAGTACTGGTACCTCGTCTATATAGCCAAGCTGTTATTGACTCAGTACTGGTACCTCATCATATAGCCAAGCTGTTATTGACTCAGTACTGGTACCTCGTCTATATAGCCAAGCTGTTATTGACTCAGTACTGGTACCCCATGTGTAGATCTACTGTATCTATTATATTATGACCAAGACATCATCTGCAGCTTCTGTCTCTATTTGTTCTCCTAACAAAATGTAGATGTTCTCCAAAATAAGCAGATGAAGAAGTCCTTCACTCTTTCTCCTCCTTTCTCTCCCTCTCCCTCTCTCTCCCTCTCTCTCTGTCTCTCTCTCTCTCTCTCTCCCTCCCTCTCTCTCTCTCTCTCTCTCTCCCCCCCCCTCTCACCCCCACCCCTCTGTCTGTCTGTCTGTCTGTCTGTCTGTCTGTCTGTCTGTCTGTCTGTCTGTCTGTCTGTCTGTCTGTCTGTCTGTCTGTCTGTCTGTCTGTCTGTCTGTCTGTCTGTCTGTCTGTCTGTCTGTCTGTCTGTCTGTCTGTCTGTCTGTCTGGCTGTCTCTCTCTGTGACCCTCCCTAACACCCTAACCACTAACCAATCTCCTCTCCAAATTAGAATAAACACACTCGATAAAAACCAGCACACTGACAATCTCTGTATGAATATTTAACGATGGAATCAGACTCTATTAATCTAACAAAGACTGTATAATTCAGAATGGAGTCTGAACGGTTAGGCTGCTCTGCCCATCATTTCACTCTCATCTATTTTTCATATCATTATCCACACCAGGGCCCGATTCTGACTTTGGAAATGTATGCCTTTTTTCTATATGATTTATTCACTTCTCAGTATTTGGTATTCAGACTGACCTTATGCAGGTGATCGACGAGCTCTTTGGGAGTGGTTCCTTTATACACGCTTAATACATTTAATTCAACCGCTTAAAAAAAAAAAAAAACCCTCCAAACAGATTTCCTCATGGAGTTTTCCCATCCCTTTAACCATTAGATGAGCCGGGTGAGTAATTTTGACTAAGTATCAATTAAATATTGAAATATGTCTGCCATTTTGTAAACAGTCTTGCTTCTCTCCGTCCTTTACGTATCCTTAAGTACGTTTAACATATGCCAAGTTGTAAAAAATGTCCTTATCAAGAATGTGTGTTATAAGCAGTTTTTAGAGGATATGTCATTGTTTTTACGCCGAGCGCCCCAAAATAATATACTTTTCCAAATTCTCCTTCAGAGTCACGTGCGGGTATTATTATTTCTATATAGTATCAGAAAGAGCAGATTATGAGGTTTCCAAAACACGACCCATCGCAAAGGAACTCTCAAAATGAAAGACTTTTCCATTTCAAAATATGAATTATTTCCAAGAACAACCAGTGTTCCATACGCTCCACACGAGAACACGCAGACGCTATTGTGTTTAAAAAAATAATAATACAAATTACACAAACAAATAATTATATTTCCAATATGAAATGCATTTATTAGACTGTTTGTGTCCAAATGACTGCTCATTGGCTCAAGGGGGGGGAGGGGGGGGCGGGGGTCCTTTGACTCTTAACTACAATTTCACCTTCCAGACTCGATATAAAATGCAGAGAGAACGGGTCCAGAATATTAGGGATTAATGAAAGAAAACCCATTTAAATATTTTAGCAACAATTGGTAGATTTAAAAATACTCTGATCAAATCCACAAATCCCACATGTGTGTGTTGGTCTCTCTCTGTGTGTGTGTGTGTGTGTGTGTGTGTGTGTGTGTGTGTGTGTGTGTGTGTGTGTGTGTGTGTGTGTTGGTCAGTGTGTGTGTGTGTTGGTCAGTGTGTGTGTGTGTGTGTTGGTCAGTGTGTGTGTGTGTTGGTCAGTGTGTGTGTGTGTGTGTGTGTGTGTGTGTGTGTGTGTGTGTGTGTGTGTGTGTGTGTGTGTGTGTGTGTGTGTGTGTGTGTGTGTGTGTATGTATGATGTTGATGAATTGGAGTGGAACCCAAGCAGACAGTGATGACATTTGTTGCATGATAGGGGGGCTGTTGTTCAGTACTGAGTCAATAACTGAGTCAATAACAGCTTGGCTATATAGACGAGGTACCAGTACTGAGTCAATAACAGCTTGGCTATATGATGAGGTACCAGTACTGAGTCAATAACAGCTTGGCTATATAGACGAGGTACCAGTACTGAGTCAATAACAGCTTGGCTATATAGACGAGGTACCAGTACTGAGTCAATAACAGCTTGGCAATATAGACGAGGTACCAGTACTGAGTCAATAACAGCTTGGCTATATAGACGAGGTACCAGTACTGAGTCAATAACAGCTTGGCTATATGATGAGGTACCAGTACTGAGTGAATAACAGCTTGGCTATATAGACGAGGTACCAGTACTGAGTCAATAACAGCTTGGCTATATAGACGAGGTACCAGTACTGAGTCAATAATAGCTTGGCTATATAGACGAGGTACCAGTACTGAGTCAATAACAGCTTGGCTATATAGACGAGGTACCAGTACTGAGTCAATAACAGCTTGGCTATATAGACGAGGTACCAGTACTGAGTCAATAACAGCTTGGCTATATAGACGAGGTACCAGTACTGAGTCAATAACAGCTTGGCTATATAGACGGGGTACCAGTACTGAGTCAATAACAGCTTGGCAATATAGACGGGGTACCAGTACTGAGTCAATAACAGCTTGGCTATATAGACGAGGTACCAGTACTGAGTCAATAACAGCTTGGCTATATAGACGAGGTACCAGTACTGAGTCAATAACAGCTTGGCTATATAGACGAGGTACCAGTACTGAGTCAATAACAGCTTGGCTATATAGATGTGGTACCAGTACTGAGTCGATGTGCAGGGCTATCAGGAAATTGAGGTAGATATGTACAGGTAGGGGTAAAGTGACTAGGCAACAGGATAGATAATGAACAACAGCAGTTGAGTGTGAGACTGTGTTAGTGTGTGTTAAGAGAATCCATTTTAGAAAAAGGATGTAAATTAATTAACAAAATGGGGAAAAAGTCAAGGGGTCTGAATACTTTTCCAATGCACTGTATATTTACACTGTTGTTTCTGATCCACGGTTTTGTTCTGTTCATCTCTGTACCTCCCTCTCCCTCTCCCTCTCCCTCTCCCTCCTCTCTCCTTCTCTCTCTCCCTCCTCTCTCTCTCTCTCTCTCCACCTCTCCCTCTCTTCCTCCATCTCTCTTTCCTCTCCCCCTCTCCCTACTCTCTCTCCCTCCTATCTGCTCTCCCTCCTTTCTCTCCTTTCTCTCCCTCCTCTCCCTCTTCTCTCTCTCCCTACTCTCCACCTCTCCTTACTCTCTCTCCCACTCTCCCTCCTATCCTCTCTCTCTCCCTCCCTTTCTCTCCCTCTCCCTCCTCTCTCGCTCTCCCTCTCCTTTCCCCCCTCTCTTGCTCTCGCTCTCCCTCTCCCTCCCTCTCCCTCCTCTCCCTATCCCTCTCTCCCTCTCCCTTCCCCCCTCTATCTCTCCCTCTCCCTCTCTCCCTCTCCCTCCTTTCTCTCTCCCTCTCCACCTCTCCCTCCTTTCTCTCTCCCTCTCCACCTCTCGCTCCTCTCTGTCTCTCCCTCTTCCTCTCTCCCTCCCTCCCACTCCTCTCTCCCCCACTTCACATCTCCCTTTCCCCCTCTCTCTCCCTCTCTCCCTCAACCCCTCTCACTCCTCTCTCTCTCCCTCCTCTCCCCTCTCCCTACCCTCTATCCCTCTCTCCCTTCCTCTATCCTCCCCCCTCTCACTCTCCCTCCTCTCTGCCCCTCTCCCTCCTCGCTCTCTTTATCTCTGCCCCTCTCCTCCTCTCTCTCTCTCCTGTTTGTTCCCCCTCTCTCTACAAGCCCATAACGTCAGCATATAAAAGCAGTGGAAGCCAGTGAAGCCTCTCAAAGCTATTTTTTGGTCATTTTGACAGTCCCCAGAGTTTCTCCCCAAAGCCTTTTGCTCAGTAACAAACAAGTCTCACTCACTCAGTCACTTACATGTGTCACGTTCCTGACCTGTTTTCTGTTGTTTGGTATGTGTTTAATTGGTCAGGGCGTGAGTTTGGGTGGGTAGTCTATGTTATGTGTTTTCTATGTTGGGTTAATGGGTTGCCTGGTATGGCTCTCAATTAGAGGCAGGTGTTTGGCGTTTCCTCTGATTGAGAGTCATATTAAGGTAGGTTGTTCTCACTGTTTGTTTGTGGGTGATTGTTCCTGTGTCAGTGTATTCCACATGGGACTGTTTCGTTTGTCCGTTCGTTTAAGGTAGTCTGTTCCTGTTCTTGCGTCCTTCGTCTATATGTAAGTTCGTTTGTTTCAGGTCTGTTGCCTTCGTTTATTGTTTTGTAGTTTGTTCTAGTGTTTTGTCAGTGTTTCGTCTGTTTGTAATGAAGTCAGTATGTATTCATCACCCGCTGCGCCTTGGTCCGTTAATACACCACCAGACGAACGTTACAACATGCATGTAGGCATGCACACACACCACCCCCATCCCCCCACACACTGCTCATCTCTCTCTCTCTCTCTCTCTCTCTCTCTCTCTCTCTCTCTCTCTCTCTCCCTCTCTTAATAACTTGACCACTGCTCATCTCTCTTTCTCTCTCCCTCACTTAATAACTTGACCACTGCTCATCTCTCTTTCTTTCTCTCTCTCTCTCTCTCTCTCTCCCTCTCTTAATAACTTGACCACTGCTCATCTCTCTCTCTCTCTCCCTCTCTTAATAACTTGACCACTGCTCATCTCTCTCTCTCTCTCTCCCTCTCAATTAAATACACTTTCAATTTACGGGCATTGTTGGCATGGGAAACATATGTTAACATTGCCAAAGCAAGTGAAGTAGATAATATACAAAAGTGAAATAAACAATAAAAAATGAACAGTAAACATTACACTCACAGAAGTTCCAAAAGAATAAAGACATTACAAATGTCATATTATGTCTATATACAGCGTTGTAACAATGTACAAATGGTTAAAGTACAAAAGGGAAAATAAATAAATAAACATAAATATGGGTTGTATTTACAATGGTGTTTGTTCATCACTGGTTGACCTTTTCTTGTGACAACAGGTCACAAATCTTGCTGTTGTGACGGCACACTGTTGTATTTCACCTAGTGGATATGTGAGTTTATCAAAATATAGTGTTTTGTTTTCAAATTCTTTGTGGATCTGTGTAATCTGAGGGAAATATGTCTCTCTAATATACTGCATTATTATTTTAGCAATAGGGCACTGGCCAAAGGTAGTGCACTACAAAGGGAATAGGATCTCATTTGAGAGCAGATTCCGTCTCATAACTCTGTCATATTTATAATTTGAAATTGAGTCCAACTTTTCATATCCATAAATGTGTGTGTGTGTGTGTGTGTGTGTGTGTGTGTGTGTGTGTGTGTGTGTGTGTGTGTGTGTGTGTGTGTGTGTGTGTGTGTGTGTGTGTGTGTGTGTGTGTGTGTGTGTGTGTGTGTGTGTATTTATTAGGATCCCCATCAGCTGTTGCCAAGGAGGCAGCTGGACTCTAGGGTTCCAAAAGGTTTCTTTGCAGAGGGATAAGGTTCTACCAGGATCCATTTTGATCAGAATAACCCTTTTAGGAAGACAAGGGTTGTTTGTAATCAAAGGGTTCTACCTAGAACCTTTAACATTCTAAAAAACATTTTTGAAAGAAAGGGTTCTTAGATGATTATTTGGAGGATTCTACATAGAATCATATATAACATTTCCCAGCATGCTCTATTACATGGAGATTTTCAGAATTGTTTTAATATCTGTGTTTTTGCACACAAAGATAAATAACATTGTTTTCTAAACTAATCCAATCTGTTAGTAGTTGGATTCATTGCATCCGTTAATGAGATAGTTTACGTAGTCTCAGCATTCAATCTTCCCTACCCTGGCATTCATTCTGAACGCAGGTTAACAATTCCACTTGTTGGATATCCTAACTCTGGCTGGATTCCAATAGGAATTACACATCACTTTCCAAGCCCACATAATGTGACTTGCCGGCCTAATGTGGCCTGTAAACCAGGAGTTTCCTAACGCCACTGTGTATAACTAGGCCCTCAAAGAAAGGCCTCATGATATATGTAATATCTTGTCATAAGACAAGTCTTTAAAGGCTAATAAGGATGGTGGAACCATTCATAGAGGGTTCTAGGAAGAACCATATACTGTACAGTGGGTTCTATGAAGAACCGTACACAGAGTGTTCTAGGAAGAACCATATATGGGGGTTCTACGAAGAACCATACACAGAGTGTTCTAGGAAGAACCATATACGGGGGTTCTATGAAGAACCCTACACAGAGTGTTCTAGGAAGAACCATATACTGTACTGTGGGTTCTATGAAGAACCCTACACAGAGGGTTCTAGGAAGAACCATATACGGAGGTTCTATGAATAACCATACACAGAGTGTTCTAGGAAGAACCATATAATGTACAGGAGGTTCTATGAAGAACCGTACACAGAGTGTTCTAGGAAGAACAATATACTGTACTGTGGGTTCTATGAAGAACCCTACACAGAGGGTTCTAGGTAGAACCATATACGGGGGTTCTATGAAGAACCCTACACAGAGGGTTCTAGGTATAACCATATACAGGGGTTCTATGAAGAACCCTACACAGAGGGTTCTAGGTATAATCCTCTGAAAAGGGTTCTACCCAGCAGTAAAAAGGTTCCCCTATGGGGGCAAACTGAAGAAGCCTCTATGATATAGTCTTCCTGGGGTGGAAACAGAGATAAAACATTACATTAAACAAAACAGTGTGAAAAAAAACATTTACATTGCTCCGTTATTGCATTACAATATTACATTACATCACTAAGAATAATGTGGAAGTGTATGTGTCTGTGGGTCTGTGTGTGTTGGTTTGTGTGTGTGTCTGTCTGTGTCTGTGTGTGTGTGTGTGTGTGGGTCTGTGTGGGTCTGTGTGTGTTGGTTTGTGTGTGTGTCTGTCTGTGTCTGTGTGTGTGTGTGTGTGTGGGTCTGTGTGGGTCTGTGTGTGTTGGTTTGTGTGTGTGTGTGTGTGTGTGTGTGTGTGTGTGTGTGTGTGTGTGTGTGTGTGTGTGTGTGTGTGTGTGTGTGTGTGATAGCAGATAGTGTGTGTGTGTGTGTGATAGCAGATAGTTGGTGTGTGTGTGTGTGTGTGTGTGTGTGTGTGTGTGTGTGTGTGTGTGTGTGTGTGTGTGTGTGTGTGTGTGTGTGTGTGTGTGTGTGTGTGTGTGTGTGTGTGTGTGTGTGTGTGTGTACAGGAAGATCCCCTTAAGGTAGTTCCCCTGTAATTCTGTGCCCCCGGAGAGACCCAGTGACCTCCAGCCTAGAGGCCATCAAACCACAGATGGTTGCCCAGCCATGGGCCCTCTGTCTGGGGGAAGGACCCGGCCATCACCCCTGGTGCCCTGTTGCTCAGTCCTGGAGATGGCGGGGGCCAGATGGTAGACTGGACACCCTGGGAGACACAACACAGCACACATACAAACACTAGTTTTTTTGTGTGGCGCCGACTAGTAAGGCGATTCAGGAGGGCAGCCACATGTGCTAGCAAGGCAGAGGTCCTGAGTTCGCACCAGGTACGAGCCGCATCGGGAGGAAGTGTTACTCGCAGTGGTGACGTCCTTTATACAAACACATCATACCTCTCATACTACCCATCTTCCTCAGCGGTCTACCATATTAGAAGTCTGTTTTTTCTTTTC
>NC_052332.1:42469722-42472222 GCF_016432855.1 Salvelinus namaycush
CTTTTCCACCTTATGACTCTCTCTCGCTCTCTCTCTCTCTCACTCTCACTCTCACTCTCACACCCACTCTCACACTCACTCTCACACTCACTCTCACACCCACTCTCACACTCACTCTCACACTCACTCTCACACTCCCTCCCTCCCTCCCTCCATCAGGTCCAGAAAATGGGTTTAAATACTAGTCTAAATCTTTCAAATCCCGGTGAGTGTTTTGCTCTAGCCTGCCTGGAGTACCAGATGGGCGGGTTCACAGTTGTGGGAATATTATATCGGTCCATTAACCCAGGCAAGCTCAGGGGTTCACAGTTCTGGGAGTATTATATATCCATCTCTCTATCAGGTCTACCATGTTAGGTCCTCCATCCCTCCCTCCATCTCTCTATCAGTTCTACCATGTTAGGTCCTCCATCTCTCTATCAGTTCTACCATGTTAGGTCCTCCATCTCTCTATCAGTTCTACCCATGTTAGGTCCTCCATCTCTCTATCAGTTCTACCATGTAGGTCCTCCATCTCTCTATCAGGTCTACCATGTTAGGTCCTCCATCTCTCTATCAGGTCTATCATGTTAGGTCCTCCATCTCTCTATCAGGTCTACCATGTTAGGTCCTCCATCTCTCTATCAGGTCTACCATGTCAGGTCCTCCATCCCTCCCTCCATCTCTCTATCGTTCTACATGTTAGGTCCTCCATCTCTCTATCAGTTCTACCATGTTAGTCTCCATCTCTCTATCAGGTCTACCATGTTAGGTCCTCCATCTCTCTATCAGGTCTACCATGTTAGGTCCTCCATCTCTCTATCATTTCTACCATGTTAGGTCCTCCATTCTCTATCAGGTCTACCATGTTAGGTCCTCCATCTCTCTATCAGGTCTACCATGTTAGGTCCTCCATCTCTCTATCATTTCTACCATGTTAGGTCCTCCATCTCTCTATCAGGTCTACCATGTTAGGTCCTCCATCTCTCTATCAGGTCTATCATGTTAGGTCCTCCATCTCTCTATCAGTTCTACCATGTTAGGTCTCCATCCCTCCCTCCATCTCTCTATCAGGTCTACCATGTTAGGTCCTCCACCTCCCTCCATCTCTCTATCAGGTCTACCATGTTAGGTCCTCCATCTCTCTATCAGGTCTACCATGTTAGGTCCTCCATCCCTCCCTCCATCTCTCTATCAGTTCTACCATGTTAGGTCCTCCATCTCTCTATCAGTTCTACCATGTTAGGTCCTCCATCTCTCTATCAGGTCTACCATGTTAGGTCCTCCATCTCTCTATCAGGTCTATCATGTTAGGTCCTCCATCTCTCTATCAGGTCTACCATGTTAGGTCCTCCATCTCTCTATCAGGTCTACCATGTCAGGTCCTCCATCCCTCCCTCCATCCCTCCCTCCATCTCTCTATCAGGTCTACCATGTTAGGTCCTCCATCCCTCCCTCCATCTCTCTATCAGGGTGGGTGTAATAGTGGTCACACTCTATATAGGCCCACCCATATCAGACCTACGCCCTTTCTGACCACCCCATGCCCCCCGCCCCTGCGACAAGGAGCAAACATGACAGCAGGCTTTTACCCAGGCCGTGAGCAGAGCATCAGGCCCAACCCCCCCACTATTACACCCGCCCAACCCCCCCTATTCACCCCCCACCCCCCCACTAATACAACCCCCCCACTATTACACCCGCCCAACCCCCCCACTATTAAACCCGGCCCACCCCCCCACTAATACAACCCCCCCACTATTACACCCGCCCACCCCCCCACTATTACACCCGCCCACCCCCCCACTTACACCCCCCAACCCCCCCACTAATACAACCCCCCACTATTACACCCGCCCAACACCCCCACTATTACACCCGCCCAACCCCCCACTATTACACCCGCCCAACCCCCCCACTAATAAAACCCCCCACTATTACACCCGACAACCACCCCCACTATTACACCCGCCAAACCTCCCCACTATTACACCCGCCCCAACCCCCCACTATTACACCCGCCCAACCCCCCACTAATACAACCCCCCCACTATTACACCCGCCCAACACCCCCACTATTACACCCCCAACCCCCCCACTATTACACCCGCCCAACCCCCCCACTAATACAACCCCCCCACTATTACACCGCCCAACCACCCCACTATTACACCCGCCAAACCTCCCCACTATTACACCCGCCCAACCACCCCACTATTACACCCGCCCCAACCCCCCACTATTCCACCCGCCCCAACCCCCCCACTATTACACCCGCCCACTATTACACCCCCCCACCCCCCCCCTATTACACCCGCCCAACCCCCCTCTATTACACCCCCCCACCCCCCACTATACACCCGCCCAACCCCCCCTATTACACCCCCCCAACCCCCCCCACTATTACACCCCCCCAACCCCCACTATTACACCCGCCCAACCCCCCACTATTACACCCCCCAACCCCCCCTCTATTACACCCCCCCAACCCCCCCACTATTACACCCGCCCAACCCCCCCC
>NC_052332.1:42477222-42514722 GCF_016432855.1 Salvelinus namaycush
TGGGAATGGAAGATGGGGAAGTGTAATCAGAGGGTGAGGGATGGAGGGGAAGATGCGTGATGCGGAGTGGGATGGAGTTGAGAGGAGGCAAGGACGAGGGAGAGATACAGAGAGCGGGTGTGTATCCTGTCTGTACTACCTGTCAGTCCAGGTGTGTATCCTGTCTGTACTACCTGTCAGTCCAGGTTGTGTATCCTGTCTTTGGACTACCTGGTCCAGGTCCCATGGTGGTGTGTATCCTGTTTGTACTACCTGTCAGTCCAGGTGTTGTATCTAGTCTGTAGACCTGTCAGTCCAGGGTTGTGTATCCTGTATCCTACCTGTCAGTCCATGGTGTGTATCCTGTATCTGTACTACCTGTCAGGTCCAGGTGTGTATCCTGTTTGTACTACCTGTCGGACCAGGTGTGTACCCTGTTTGTACTACCTGTCAGTCCAGGTGTGTATCCTGTCTGTACTACCTGTCAGTCCAGGTGGTGTATCCTGTATCCTACCTGTCAGTCCAGGTGTGTATCCTGTTTGTACTACCTGTCAGTCCAGGTGTGTATCCTGTTGTACTACCTGTCAGTCCAGGTGTGTATCCTGTTTGTACTACCTGTCAGTCCAGGTGTGTATCCTGTATGTACTACCTGTCAGTCCAGGTGTGTATCCTGTCTTACTACCTGTCAGTCCAGGTGTGTATCCTGTCTGTACTACCTGTCAGTCCAGGTGTGATCCTGTCTGTACTACCTGTCAGTCCAGGTGTGTATCCTGTCTGTACTACCTGTCAGTCCAGGTGTGTATCCTGTCTGTACTACCTGTCAGTCCAGGTGTGTATCCTGTCTGTACCTACCTGTCAGTCCAGGTGTGTATCCTGTTTGTACTACCTGTCAGTCCAGGTGTGTATCCTGTTGTACTACCTGTCAGTCCAGGTGTGTATCCTGTTGTACTACCTGTCAGTCCAGGTGTGTATCCTGTTTGTATCTACCTGTCAGTCCAGGTGTGTATCCTGTCTGTACTACCTGTCAGTCCAGGTGTGTATCCTGTATCCTACCTGTCAGTCCAGGTGTGTATCCTGTCTGTACTACCTGTCAGTCCAGGTGTGTATCCTGTTTGTACTAGCCCTGTCAGTACCAGGTGTGTATCCTGTCTGTACTACCTGTCAGTCCAGGTGTGTATCCTGTCTGTACTACCTGTCAGTCCAGGTGTGTATCCTGTTATCCTACCTGTCAGTCCAGGTGTGTATCCTGTTTGTACTACCTGTCAGTCCAGGTGTGTATCCTGTCTGTACTACCTGTCAGTCCAGGTGTGTATCCTGTTTGTACTACCTGTCAGTCCAGGTGTGTATCCTGTATGTACTACCTGTCAGTCCAGGTGTGTATCCTGTTTGTACTACCTGTCAGTCCAGGTGTGTATCCTGTCTGTACTACCTGTCAGTCCAGGTGTGTATCCTGTTTGTACTACCTGTCAGTCCAGGTGTGTATCCTGTCTGTACTACCTGTCAGTCCAGGTGTGTATCTTGTCTGTACTACCTGTCAGTCCAGGTGTGTATCCTGTTTGTACTACCTGTCAGTCCAGGTGTGTATCCTGTTTGTACTACCTGTCAGTCCAGGTGTGTATCCTGTCTGTACTACCTGTCAGTCCAGGTGTGTATCCTGTTTGTACTACCTGTCAGTCCAGGTGTGTATCCTGTCTGTACTACCTGTCAGTCCAGGTGTGTATCCTGTCTTGTACTACCTGTCAGTCCAGGTGTGTATCCTGTTTGTACTACCTGTCAGTCCAATTGTGTATCCTGTCTGTACTACCTGTCAGTCCAGGTGTGTATCCTGTCTTTACTACCTGTCGGACCAGGTGTGTATCCTGTCTGTACCACCTGTCAGTCCAGGTGTGTATCCTGTCTGTACTACCTGTCAGTCCAGGTGTGTATCCTGTCTGTACTACCTGTCGGACCAGGTGTGTATCCTGTCTGTACTACCTGTCTGTCCAGGTGTGTATCCTGTCTGTACTACCTGTCAGTCCAGGTGTGTATCCTGTATCCTACCTGTCAGTCCAGGTGTGTATCCTGTCTGTACTACCTGTCAGTCCAGGTGTGTATCCTGTCTGTACTACCTGTCGGACCAGGTGTGTATCCTGTTTGTACTACCTGTCAGTCCAGGTGTGTATCCTGTCTGTACTACCTGTCAGTCCAGGTGTGTATCCTGTCTGTACTACCTGTCAGTCCAGGTGTGTATCCTGTCTGTACTACCTGTCAGTCCAGGTGTGTATCCTGTATCCTACCTGTCAGTCCAGGTGTGTATCCTGTCTGTACTACCTGTCAGTCCAGGTGTGTATCCTGTCTGTACTACCTGTCAGTCCAGGTGTGTATTCTGTATCCTACCTGTCAGTCCAGGTGTGTATCCTGTTTGTACTACCTGTCAGTCCAGGTGTGTATCCTGTTTGTACTACCTGTCAGTCCAGGTGTGTATTCTGTATCCTACCTGTCAGTCCAGGTGTGTATCCTGTTTGTACTACCTGTCAGTCCAGGTGTGTATCCTGTATTCTACCTGTCAGTCCAGGTGTATATCCTGTTTGTACTACCTGTCAGTCCAGGTGTGTATCCTGTTTGTACTACCTGTCAGTCCAGGTGTGTATTCTGTATCCTACCTGTCAGTCCAGGTGTATATCCTGTTTGTACTACCTGTCAGTCCAGGTGTGTATCCTGTTTGTACTACCTGTCAGTCCAGGTGTGTATCCTGTTTGTACTACCTGTCAGTCCAGGTGTGTATCCTGTCTGTACTACCTGTCAGTCCAGGTGTATATCCTGTCTGTACTACCTGTCAGTCCAGGTGTGTATCCTGTCTGTACTACCTGTCAGTCCAGGTGTGTATCCTGTATCCTACCTGTCAGTCCAGGTGTGTATCCTGTCTGTACTACCTGTCAGTCCAGGTGTGTATCCTGTCTGTACCACCTGTCAGTCCAGGTGTGTATCCTGTTTGTACTACCTGTCAGTCCAGGTGTGTATCCTGTTTGTACTACCTGTCGGACCAGGTGTGTATCCTGTTTGTACTACCTGTCAGTCCAGGTGTGTATCCTGTCTGTACTACCTGTCAGTCCAGGTGTGTATCCTGTATCCTACCTGTCAGTCCAGGTGTGTATCCTGTCTGTACTACCTGTCAGTCCAGGTGTGTATCCTGTTTGTACTACCTGTCGGACCAGGTGTGTATCCTGTTTGTACTACCTGTCAGTCCAGGTGTGTATCCTGTCTGTACTACCTGTCAGTCCAGGTGTGTATCCTGTATCCTACCTGTCAGTCCAGGTGTGTATCCTGTTTGTACTACCTGTCAGTCCAGGTGTGTATCCTGTTTGTACTACCTGTCAGTCCAGGTGTGTATCCTGTTTGTACTACCTGTCAGTCCAGGTGTGTATCCTGTATCCTACCTGTCAGTCCAGGTGTGTATCCTGTCTGTACTACCTGTCAGTCCAGGTGTGTATCCTGTCTGTACTACCTGTCAGTCCAGGTGTGTATCCTGTTTGTACTACCTGTCAGTCCAGGTGTGTATCCTGTCTGTACTAACTGTCAGTCCAGGTGTGTATCTTGTCTGTACCACCTGTCAGTCCAGGTGTGTATCCTGTTTGTACTACCTGTCAGTCCAGGTGTGTATCCTGTTTGTACTACCTGTCAGTCCAGGTGTGTATCCTGTCTGTACTACCTGTCAGTCCAGGTGTGTATCCTGTTTGTACTACCTGTCAGTCCAGGTGTGTATCCTGTCTGTACTACCTGTCAGTCCAGGTGTGTATCCTGTTTGTACTACCTGTCAGTCCAGGTGTGTATCCTGTCTGTACTACCTGTCAGTCCAGGTGTGTATCCTGTTTGTACTACCTGTCAGTCCAGGTGTGTATCCTGTCTGTACTACCTGTCAGTCCAGGTGTGTATCCTGTCTGTACTACCTGTCAGTCCAGGTGTGTATCCTGTTTGTACTACCTGTCAGTCCAGGTGTGTATCCTGTCTGTACTACCTGTCAGTCCAGGTGTGTATCCTGTTTGTACTACCTGTCAGTCCAGGTGTGTATCCTGTTTGTACTACCTGTCAGTCCAGGTGTGTATCCTGTCTGTACTACCTGTCAGTCCAGGTGTGTATCCTGTTTGTACTACCTGTCAGTCCAATTGTGTATCCTGTCTGTACTACCTGTCAGTCCAGGTGTGTATCCTGTCTTTACTACCTGTCGGACCAGGTGTGTATCCTGTCTGTACCACCTGTCAGTCCAGGTGTGTATCCTGTCTGTACTACCTGTCAGTCCAGGTGTGTATCCTGTCTGTACTACCTGTCGGACCAGGTGTGTATCCTGTCTGTACTACCTGTCTGTCCAGGTGTGTATCCTGTCTGTACTACCTGTCAGTCCAGGTGTGTATCCTGTATCCTACCTGTCAGTCCAGGTGTGTATCCTGTCTGTACTACCTGTCAGTCCAGGTGTGTATCCTGTCTGTACTACCTGTCGGACCAGGTGTGTATCCTGTTTGTACTACCTGTCAGTCCAGGTGTGTATCCTGTCTGTACTACCTGTCAGTCCAGGTGTGTATCCTGTCTGTACTACCTGTCAGTCCAGGTGTGTATCCTGTCTGTACTACCTGTCAGTCCAGGTGTGTATCCTGTATCCTACCTGTCAGTCCAGGTGTGTATCCTGTCTGTACTACCTGTCAGTCCAGGTGTGTATCCTGTCTGTACTACCTGTCAGTCCAGGTGTGTATCCTGTCTGTACTACCTGTCAGTCCAGGTGTGTATCCTGTCTGTACTACCTGTCAGTCCAGGTGTGTATCCTGTCTGTACTACCTGTCAGTCCAGGTGTGTATCCTGTCTGTACTACCTGTCAGTCCAGGTGTGTATCCTGTCTGTACTACCTGTCAGTCCAGGTGTGTATCCTGTCTGTACTACCTGTCAGTCCAGGTGTGTATCCTGTCTGTACTACCTGTCAGTCCAGGTGTGTATCCTGTCTGTACTACCTGTCAGTCCAGGTGTGTATCCTGTCTGTACTACCTGTCAGTCCAGGTGTGTATCCTGTCTGTACTACCTGTCGTACCAGGTGTGTATCCTGTATCCTACCTGTCAGTCCAGGTGTGTATCCTGTATCCTACCTGTCGGTCCAGGTGTGTATCCTGTATCCTACCTGTCAGTCCAGGTGTGTATCCTGTTTGTACTACCTGTCAGTCCAGGTGTGTATCCTGTCTGTACTACCTGTCAGACCAGGTGTGTATCCTGTCTGTACTACCTGTCAGTCCAGGTGTGTATCCTGTCTGTACTACCTGTCAGTCCAGGTGTGTATCCTGTCTGTACTACCTGTCAGACCAGGTGTGTATCCTGTCTGTACTACCTGTCAGTCCAGGTGTGTATCCTGTCTGTACTACCTGTCAGTCCAGGTGTGTATCCTGTCTGTACTACCTGTCAGTCCAGGTGTGTATCCTGTCTGTACTACCTGTCAGTCCAGGTGTGTATCCTGTCTGTACTACCTGTCAGACCAGGTGTGTATCCTGTCTGTACTACCTGTCAGTCCAGGTGTGTATCCTGTCTGTACTACCTGTCAGTCCAGGTGTGTATCCTGTTTGTACTACCTGTCAGTCCAGGTGTGTATCCTGTTTGTACTACCTGTCAGTCCAGGTGTGTATCCTGTCTGTACTACCTGTCAGACCAGGTGTGTATCCTGTCTGTACTACCTGTCAGTCCAGGTGTGTATCCTGTCTGTACTACCTGTCAGACCAGGTGTGTATCTTGTCTGTACTACCTGTCAGTCCAGGTGTGTATCCTGTTTGTACTACCTGTCAGTCCAGGTGTGTATCCTGTCTGTACTACCTGTCAGACCAGGTGTGTATCCTGTCTGTACTACCTGTCAGTCCAGGTGTGTATCCTGTCTGTACTACCTGTCAGTCCAGGTGTGTATCCTGTTTGTACTACCTGTCAGTCCAGGTGTGTATCCTGTCTGTACTACCTGTCAGTCCAGGTGTGTATCCTGTTTGTACTACCTGTCAGTCCAGGTGTGTATCCTGTCTGTACTACCTGTCAGTCCAGGTGTGTATCCTGTCTGTACTACCTGTCAGTCCAGGTGTGTATCCTGTCTGTACTACCTGTCAGTCCAGGTGTGTATCCTGTCTGTACTACCTGTCAGACCAGGTGTGTATCCTGTCTGTACTACCTGTCAGTCCAGGTGTGTATCCTGTCTGTACTACCTGTCAGACCAGGTGTGTATCCTGTCTGTACTACCTGTCAGTCCAGGTGTGTATCCTGTATCCTACCTGACAGTCCAGGTGTGTATCCTGTATCCTACCTGACAGTCCAGGTGTGCGTTCTGGTGAGGCTGTTCAGGGAAGTCGTGACGGGCCATGGCAGAAACCCGCTCACTCATCTGTTTTTGCACCATCAGTACCTAACAACACAACAACAGGAAAAAAATGCTGCATTATTTATGGGTGGGAATTACCGGTTTTGAGGTGGTAAATATGAGTTGGGTGCGATCACGTTTTGAATCTGGTTCTTATGGAAAAAACACATGTAAGGGGGGGATATCAAATCAAATTTATGTATATAGCCCTTCTTACATCAGCTGATATCTCAAAGTGCTGTACAGAAACCCAGCCTAAAACCCCAAACAATGCAGGTGTAGAAGCACGGTGGCTAGGAAAAACTCCCTAGAAAGGCCCAAACCTAGGAAGAAACCTAGAGAGGAACCAGGCTATGAGGGGTGGCCAGTCCTCTTCTGGCTGTGCCGGGTGAAGATTATAACAGAACATGGCCAAGATGTTCAAATGTTCATAAATGACCAGCATGGTCAAATAATAATAATCACAGTAGTTGTCGAGGGTGCAACAAGTCAGCACCTCAGGAGTAAATGTCAGTTGGCTTTTCATAGCCGATCATTGAGAGTATCTCTACCGCTCCTGCTGTCTCTAGAGAGTTGAAAACAGCAGGTCTGGGACAGGTAGCACGTCCGGTGAACAGGTCAGGGTTGCATAGCCACAGGCAGAACAGTTGAAACTGGAGCAGCAGCATGACCAGGTGGACTGGGGACAGCAAGGAGTCATCATGCCCGGTTGTCCTGAGGCAGAAATACCACTCAACATGGAGGTCATTGGAGGCTTGTGATTGGTTTGCTCTTTTTTTTGCCCATAAAAAGTACACCCAGAACTACTTACAGTTCCAGTATCAAACAGAAGATGCATCAATGATTAGTATTTCGAACGGTCATAAACAATAACTGCTGAAGATGCCCGCCGTGCTCGCGGGATTTTTTGTTTGTTGACAAATGACGTCATAGAGGTGTAAGAGGGGAAACTCGGAGTTCAGGGACAGATAGACGAGTTAACCGCTAAGTAATTACCAGTTGGAGAGGCGTTCAAGTGGATTTTATTCCCGAGTCGTAATCTGGTACTTATGAAATGACGTGATGTTGTGAACGCGTCTCAATTTGAGGTCCTACACACTAAGAAAATAGGGTTCCTCAAAGGGTTCTTTGGGAAGGGAGATGGTGGGAGCAATGTGGAACAATATAGAACCATCACCCAGCGGTCTGAGGCACTGCATCTCAGTGCAAGAGGCGTCACTGCAGTACCTGGTTCGAATCCAGGCTGCATCACATCCGGCCGTGATTGGGAGTCCCATAGGGCGATGCACAATTGGACCAGCGTCGTCCGGGTTGGGACGGGGTAGGCCGTCATTGTAAATAAAATGTTGTTCTTAACCGATTTGCCTAGTTAAATTAAAGGTTAAATAAAAAATAAATAAATACTATATCATTCAATGAACCCTCTGAGCCTTTCGATGGCTCTTTGCAATTCACAAAACGGTTCTTTCCTCTCTTTGTGTAAATCTCTTTTAGTGATAATTAAAATGTAGTGGAGGTTGATCATTAGAACATGAGGGGGCGTGGTTGGTGATAATTAAAATGTAGTGGAGGTTGATCATTAGAACATGAGGGGGCGTGGTTTGTGATAATTAAAATGTAGTGGAGGCGGAGCATTAGAACATGAGGGGGCGTGGTTGGTGATAATTAAAATGTAGTGGAGGTTGATCATTAGAACATGAGGGGGCGTGGTTTGTGATAATTAAAATGTAGTGGAGGCGGAGCATTAGAACATGAGGGGGCGTGGTTGGTGATAATTAAAATGTAGTGGAGGTTGATCATTAGAACATGAGGGGGCGTGGTTGGTGATAATTAAAATGTAGTGGAGGCGGAGCATTAGAACATGAGGGGGCGTGGTTGGTGATAATTAAAATGTAGTGGAGGCGGAGCATTAGAACATGAGGGGGCGTGGTTGGTGATAATTAAAATGTAGTGGAGGCGGAGCATTAGAACATGAGGGGGCGTGGTTGGTGATAATTAAAATGTAGTGGAGGCGGAGCATTAGAACATGAGGGGGCGTGGTTGGTGATAATTAAAATGTAGTGGAGGCGGAGCATTAGAACATGAGGGGGCGTGGTTGGTGATAATTAAAATGTAGAGGAGGCGGATCATTAGAACATGAGGGGGCGTGGTTTGTGATAATTAAAATGTAGTGGAGGCGGATCATTAGAACATGAGGGGGCGTGGTTTGTGATAATTAAAACGTAGTGGAGGTGGATCATTAGAACATGAGGGGGCGTGGTTTGTGATAATTAAAACGTAGTGGAGGCGGATCATTAGAACATGAGGGGGCGTGGTTTGTGATAATTAAAACGTAGTGGAGGCGGATCATTAGAACATGAGGGGGCGTGGTTTGTGATAATTAAAATGTAGTGGAGGCGGATCATTAGAACATGAGGGGGCGTGGTTTGTGATAATTAAAACGTAGTGGAGGCGGATCATTAGAACATGAGGGGGCGTGGTTTGTGTTACCTTGAGTGAGAGTCCTTCCAGTTGATCAATGTGTTGTGTGATGCTGTTACATATTATATGTGAATATGGTCAGTGTCTTGAGGAAGACTCACGTTTGGCCGTGGACCAATAGAGAACGGTTGACTAAGTCAGTAGTTTCTCTCCTCAGCTGTTCCAGAGCCAGTTCACTTGATTCAACTTGTCAATTAAAGGGGAAAATCCACTCAAAAACTATCTTTTGGTATTTTTGTCATTCGTCCATGATGCATTTTACATCATCACGATGATGTGGCTGGTGACACTTTGCTTCTTGAAAACTTGACTGCTGACATGCAAAACATTTTGGGTCTATCAACATTTGACTAATGAAAAACATACCAAAATATAATGTTTAAGTGGTTTCCCTTTAAAACAGTAATAACAGCTAAAAATAATTTGTAACAATATAATATGGCTGACCAGAATAAAATAACCTGTATGGTTCTTCAAAAGGATCTATAAAGAACCTTTAGGACTGAGAAAGGTTCTTTATAGAACCATTCTCCATCAAGGTTCTATAAAGAACCATACAAGATGGTTCTAAATAGCCCCCAAAAGGGTTGTAACCATAGCAGAACCCTTTTTTTGTGTTATATAGAACCTTTTTTTAAATTAGTTCTTTATAGCACCATACAGGTTCTATTTAGAACCTTCTGATTGTGGTTCTTTATAGAACCTTCAGAAAAGGTTCTATATTTAACTAGGCAAGTCAGTTAAGAACAAATTCTTATTTAGAATGACGGCCTACACCGGGCCAAACCCGGACGACAATGGGGCCAATTGTGAGCCGCCCTATGGTTTTGTGATACAGCCTGGATTCGAACCAGGGTGTCTGTAGTGACGCCTCAAGCACTGCGATGCAGTGCCTTAGACCGCTGCGCCACTAGGGAGTATTTAGTGCACTACTTTATACAGGGAATAGGGAGCTATTTAGAATGCATCCCTTGGACTGTGTTTTAGCTGCAACAGTGTAAAGTAGTGCTGTTTTAACAATGGTATTATGACCTTATATGTACAACCAGGTACCATTTACGGTGTAACGTTGTGCTTATACCGGTGTAATAACACTAATTACTTGAGCAATACATTTGTAATAACATATAATATGATAGTTATTGCTCTGTAAGGGCCTAGTCCTGGAGTTAATGGTTAACCAGTCCACTAACCTCTGTGGCACTGCCGTGGCTCAGGGCCTAGTCATGGAGTTAGTGGTTAACCAGTCCACTAACCTCTGTGGCGCTGCCGTGGCTCAGGGCCTAGTCATGGAGTTAGTGGTTAACCAGTCCACTAACCTCTGTGGCACTGCCGTGGCTCAGGGCCTAGTCATGGAGTTAATGGTTAACCAGTCCACTAACCTCTGTGGCGCTGCCGTGGCTCAGGGCCTAGTCATGGAGTTAATGGTTAACCAGTCCACTAACCTCTGTGGCACTGCCGTGGCTCAGGGCCTAGTCATGGAGTTAGTGGTTAACCAGTCTACTAACCTCTGTGGCACTGTCGTGGCTCAGGGCCTAGTCATGGAGTTAGTGGTTAACCAGTCTACTAACCTCTGTGGCACTGTCGTGGCTCAGGGCCTAGTCATGGAGTTAGTGGTTAACCAGTCTACTAACCTCTGTGGCACTGCCGTGGCTCAGGGCCTAGTCATGGAGTTAGTGGTTAACCAGTCCACTAACCTCTGTGGCACTGCCGTGGCTCAGGGCCTAGTCATGGAGTTAATGGTTAACCAGTCCACTAACCTCTGTGGCACTGCCGTGGCTCAGGGCCTAGTCATGGAGTTAATGGTTAACCAGTCCACTAACCTCTGTGGCACTGCCGTGGCTCAGGGCCTGTTCAGTAAAATTACAGCTGCTCTGGATGTGGTCCTTCCCCTGGAGGAGAGAGGAGAGCTGGGCCTGCAGCACCTGGAGACAGTGAGGAGAGAGGATGGAGAGATGGTTAGTGACAGGGAGGAGAGAGGATGGAGAGATGGCTAGAGACAGGGAGGAGAGAGGATGGAGAGATGGTTAGAGACAGGGAGGAGAGAGGATGGAGAGATGGTTAGAGACAGGGAGGAGAGAGGATGGAGAGATGGTTAGAGACAGGGAGGAGAGAGGATGGAGAAATGGTTAGAGACAGGGAGGAGAGAGGATGGAGAGATGGTTAGACAGGGAGGAGAGAGGATGGAGAGATGGTTAGACAGGGAGGAGAGAGGATGGAGAGATGGTTAGACAGGGAGGAGAGAGGATGGAGAGATGGTTAGACAGGGAGGAGAGAGGATGGAGAGATGGTTAGACAGGGAGGAGAGAGGATGGAGAGATGGTTAGACAGGGAGGAGAGGTTTGAATTTGGCATTACTGCTATCAGCCCATAGAAATGCATAGAATAACATATTAATACATGTAAACACAGATAGTCAAGCCCAAAAAACGATCTAATGGAAGGGGGTGTGTCTAGCTTTAAGGGGTGGGTCTAGCCTAAAGGAGGTGTGTCTGACCCATAGTGGGTGTGTCTGGCCCAGAGAGGGTGTGTCTGTAGCCTAGAGGGGGGGGTCTGACCCACAGTGGGTGTGTCTGGCCCGGAGAGGGTGTGTCTGTAGCCTAGAGGGGGTGTGTCTAGCCTAAAGGGGGGGGGGGTGACCCATAGTGGGTGTGTCTGGCCCAGAGAGAGTGTGTCTAGCTTTAAGGGGTGTGTCTGACCCAGAGAGAGTGTGTCTAGCTTTAAGGGGTGTGTCTGGCCCAGAGAGAGTGTGTCTGTAGCCTAGAGGGGGTGTGTCTAGCTTTAAGGGGTGTGTCTGACCTTCTGCTTGGCGCCGTATATGTTCTCCAGGTCATTGATGAGGGCTGTCTTCCTGAGCTGTAGCGCCCTCTCCAGCTCCTCGAAGTTACTGCTGATCTCAGTCACCGCCTCGTTCTTCCTGTCTGTCAGCTGCTTGGAGATCTCCCCTACCAGCTCTATAGCTGCTGTTAGCTGGGGCAGTCTAAAGGGAGGGAGAGAGGAGGGAGGAGGAGGGTGGAGGAGAAAATAGAAAGGAGAGAGGAGGAGGAAAGAGGAGAGAGGAGGGAGGAGGAGAAAAAAGAAAGGAGGGAGAGTGGAGGGAGGGAGGAGAGATGAGGAGAGGAAAGAGAAGGGAGGAGGAGGGGAGGAGGAGAGAGGAGAGAGGAGGAGGGTGGAGGAGAAAATAGAAAGGAGGGAGGAGGAGGAAAGAGGAGAGAGGAGGGAGGAGGAGAAAAAAGAAAGGAGGGAGAGTGGAGGGAGGGAGGAGAGAGGAGAGGAAAGAGAAGGGAGGAGGAGGAGAGAAAGGAGGGGAGGAGGAGGAGAGAGGTGGAGGAGAAAGGAGGAGAGGAGAGAGGAGGAGAGAGATTGCAGTGCATTGCAGGTGAGAATCCAATGTTCCTTCTTCTGACCTCCTCCAGCTTTGATAGGGAGGTGAGGAATGGAGGAAATGATGAAGCAAGAGTTTGATGTCTAATAAAGACACAGCCCTCAACTGAGCATATAGCTATATCTGAGTATATAGGTATATCTGAGTATATAGGTATATCTGAGTATATAGGTATATCTGAGCATATAGCTATATCTGAGTATATAGGTATATCTGAGTATATAGGTATATCTGAGTATATAGGTATATCTGAATATATAGTTTATAGGTATATCTGAGAATATAGGTATATCTGAGTATATAAGTATATCTGAGTATATAGTTTATAGGGATATCTGCCTATATAGGTATATCTGAGTATATAGGTATATCTGAATATATAGTTTACAGGTATATCTGAGAATATAGGTATATCTGAGTATATAGGTATATCTGAATATATAGTTTATAGGTATATCTGAGAATATAGGTATATCTGAATATATAGTTTATAGGTATATCTGAGAATATAGGTATATCTGAGTATATAAGTATATCTGAGTATATAGTTTATAGGTATATCTGCGTATATAGGTATATCTGAGTATATAAGTATATCTGAGTATATAGTATGTAGGTATATCGGAGTATATAGTATTTAGGTATTTCTGAGTATATAGGTATATCTGAGTATATAGTACATAGGTATATCTGAGTAAATAGTATGTAGGTATATCTGAGTATATAGGTATATCTGCGTATATAGGTATATCTGAGTATATAGGTATATCTGAGTATATAGTATGTAGGTATATCTGAGTATATAGGTATATCTGAGTATATGGTATTTAGGTGTTTCTGAGTATATAGGTATATCTGAGTATATAGGGATATCTGAGTATATAGGTATATCTGAGTATATAGTATGTAGGTATATCTGAGTATATAGGTATATCTGAGTATATGGTATTTAGGTGTTTCTGAGTATATAGGTATATCTGAGTATATAGTACATAGGTATATCTGAGTATATAGGTATATCTGAGTATATAGGTATATCTGAGTATATAGATATATCTGAGTATATAGTATTTAGGTATATCTGAGTATATAGTACATAGGTATATCTGAGTATATAGGTATATCTGAGTATATAGGTATATCTGAGAATATAGGTATATCTGAGTATATAGGTATATCTGAGTATACCTAAGTATATAGGTATATCTGAGTATATCTGAGTATATAGGTATATCTGAGTATATAGATATATCTGAGTATATTGTATATATGTATATCTGAGTATATAGTTTATAGGTATATCTGCGTATATAGGTATATCTGAGCATATAGGTATATCTGAGTATATAGTTTATAGGTATATCTGAGAATATAGGTATATCTGAGTATATAGTTTATAGGGATATCTGCGTATAATGGTATATCTGAGTATATAGGTATATCTGAGTATATAGTATGTAGGTATATCTGAGTATATAGGTATATCTGAGTATATAGTATTTATATATTTCTGAGTATATAGGTATATCTGAGTATATAGGTATATCTGAGTATATAGTACATAGGTATATCTGAGTATATAGGTATATCTGAGTATATAGGTATATCTGAGTATATAGGTATATCTGAGTATATAGTACATAGGTATATCTGAGTATATAGTACATAGGTATATCTGAGTATATAGGTATATTTGAGTATATAGGTATATCTGAGTATATAGGTATATCTGAGTATATAGTATATAGGTTTATCTGAGTATATAGCTATATCTGAGTATATAGGTATATCTGAGTATATAGTATATAGGTTTATCTGAGTATATAGCTATATCTGAGTTAATGTTTGGGTTAAGGCTAGAGTCAGAGTTAAGGTCAGGGTCAGAGTTAAGGTCAGGGTCAGAGTTAAGGTCAGGGTCAGAGTTAAGGTCAGAGTCAGAGTTAAGGTTAGAGTCAGAGTTAAGGTCAGGGTCAGAGTTAAGGTTAGAGTCAGAGTTAAGGTTAGAGTCAGAGTTAAGGTTAGAGTCAGAGTTAAGGTTAGAGTCAGAGTTAAGGTTAGGGTCAGAGTTAAGGTCAGGGTCAGAGTTAAGGTCAGGGTCAGAGTTAAGGTCAGGGTCAGAGTTAAGATCAGGGTCAGAGTTAAGGTCAGGGTCAGAGTTAAGGTCAGGGTCAGAGTTAAGGTCAGAGTCAGAGTTAAGGTCAGAGTCAGAGTTAAGGTTAGAGTCAGAGTTAAGGTCAGGGTCAGAGTTAAGGTCAGGGTCAGAGTTAAGGCTAGGGTCAGAGTTAAGTTCAGGGTCAGAGTTAAGGCTAGGGTCAGAGTTAAGGTCAGGGTCAGAGTTAAGGTCAGGGTCAGAGTTAAGGCTAGAGTCAGAGTTAAGGTCAGGGTCAGAGTTAAGGTCAGGGTCAGAGTTAAGGTCAGGGTCAGAGTTAAGGTCAGGGTCAGAGTTAAGGCTAGTAGGGGAATGTTTTGAGTCACAAAATGGTCAGCTCCTTGTATTACTTAGGCCTACCTACGCCGGTGTTGAACGGTGTTGGCCTGCAATGGTCATGTGACCATGTGACATCACATCTAAACATAGCACCACCTTGAGTTTGAAAAACGGAATTGGCACTTGGATTGGATTCGTTGCTATGGTCAGATGATATGAAAATGGAGCTCTTTGGCCACGTGCCAGTAGAGGGTTTGGAATAGGAAAACAGAAGCATATGCAGAAAAGGACCTCATACCTACTGTAAAATATGGTGGTGGATCGTTCATGTTATGGGGCTATTTTGCTTCCTCTGGTTCTGGGGCCCTTCTGGTAAGATAATGAATCTGACATAACAGTTTTTTTTTTAAAGTTCCGAACCCTCCTTGGTTTGAATGGTGTCAGCTATTTTTTTATCTTGTATTCTTTTCAACTTAACCACATGAATTGGGGTATTTAGAGTACTATATAGGTAGAAGAACATGGAACAGAACAAGGCTATGTCAATAACTACATTTTGACAAAAATGCAGACAGACCCTTATAGTCCCAAGCTCTCGAACAATACATCTCATGGATGCAGCTGTTTATGTCAAATTGTTGCGTATTCCACGTTTAGCCCTGGTTGTCCTAAAAATAAAATGGTAAAACTTCAATGTGAGGGCAGAGCAAGCAGATTAATAACAGTATTGAATGTCAGCTTTGCTGTGGGAAAACTGGTTGCAATGGAGTTAAGGTCAACGATATCATGAATTTGACCCAGTAATACCAGGATATCGAGGCTGTATCACATCTGGTTCGATTCCAGGCTGTATCACATCCGGCCGTGATTGGGAGTCCCATAAGGCGGCGCCCAATTGGCCCAGCGTCGTCCGGGTTTGGCCCGGGGTAGGCAGTCATTGTAAATAAGAATTTGTTCTTAACTGACTTGCCTAGTTAAATAAAGGTTCAATTTAAAAAACAATTCAAACATAAACCTGTTTCCCTCTGCCAGGAGGCTGACACTTGGCCACAAGTGGATCTTCCAGCAAGACGATAATCCCAAGCACACATAAACATCCACAAAGAAATTGGTTAATTGGCCACAAAATCAAGATTTTGCAATGGCCATCTGTCTCTGGACTTGAACCCCATTTGAAAACCTGTGATTTGAGTGGAAGAAGGCAGTCCATAACCACAGATGAAGGATATCAAGGATCTGGAGAGATTCTGTATGGAGGAACGGTCTAAGATCCCTCCCAATGTGTTCTCCAATCTCATAATTTGTATTTATTTTTTAAGTCTCAAGTGTTGTAATCCTGGATTTCCCTTGTAAATCAGGGTTAGTTAGGGTCAAGTTGAGGGTCAGGGTTAGTTAGGGTCAAGTTGAGGGTCAGGGTTAGAGTTAGGGTCAAGTTGAGGGTCAGGGTTAGAGTTAGGGTCAAGTTGAGGGTCAGGTTTGGTTAGGGTCAAGTTGAAGGTCAGGGTTAGAGTTAGGGTCAGGGTTAGAGTGAGCGTACCTATTGCGTATGGCGTCTAGCTGTGTCTTTAATTGTGTTTTGTGCTGCTCCAGGACATCCCTCAGAGGGACGGTCACATGCTCTCTGTGCTCTCCCTTTGTACACTCCAGACACATTGCGGTCTCACACGACTCGCAGTAGAACTCCATTACCTGCAGGGGGAGACAAACACCACATTGCACCATTGTGTCCCAAGCACTTTAACAGGTCCTGAACAGTCATTCTGATTCCCATGTAAAATAGCCTTTTCAACTACCAAAACATCACCAATAACATTTTTGTTCCCCGCTATAAAAATGCTCAGAATTTGAGCAAATAAATATTTTCTCCCATGTCAAACTACCAGGAAGTCTGAAAAGACAGATGATGAGTGGTACGGAGAACTCACCTAGCGGTTCTGTGAAAATGCCTACGTCAAGCAACCTACGTCAAGCAACCTACGTCAAGCAACCTACGTCAAGCAACCTACGTGAAGCAACCTACGTGAAGCAACCTACGTCAAGCAATCTACGTCAAGCAACCTACGTCAAGCAATCTACGTCAAGCAACCTACGTCAAGCAACCTACGTCAAGCAACCTACGTGAAGCAACCTATGTGAAGCAACCTACGTCAAGCAACCTACGTCAAGCAACCTACGTGAAGCAACCTACATCAAGCAACCTACGTCAAGCAACCTACGTCAAGCAATCTACGTCAAGCAACCTACGTCAGCGTTGCATCTCAAACAAATGTGCTGTTACGCAAAGAAACTCAAACAACATTGAACATTACATGCAACATCCAATCCTGTCATGGGTTTCACAAAACAATATGTGAATTGTCAGCAACGTTTTATCAAGCTAGCTAGCTAGTTCATCTTGGACAATTTTAGTACGAAAATGGACAGGGATGAATTCTGGGTACACTTCATACATTAAATATATTGACTGACAGACCATTTGTCGTTCATACAGCGTTGACTATCAATTATGAGAAGAAGTTCGGCACGTAATCTTCTGTGCGGCATGTCTCTTGATGTCATGACATCACAACTGCGTCTGAGTTTTGGGCAACCCTTCCCCTGCGCGTGTTCTATACTGGCTGAAGACCTGGCTAGCCAGTAACTAGCTAACCCCAGACACGGGTGAAAGAGGAAACCGATAAGAATCTTTCCCTAAAGGCTACTAGGTTTGATCTGCTCCGAGCAGGCGGAGCAAATGTCTGTAACTCGCATACCTGCTTAAAAAAACCTTTGCTTGGAAAATGAGGAAAAAAAGGAAATATTACACTTTGTCCCTCTTGAGACGCCGTAGCAACAACATAGCCAGTATACACTTCCTCAAAATAGTCCAAATTCATCTAAGATAAATCAAGAAATTTGTAATTAAGTTTCAATTTTGCGTGTTTTACTTTCTGTTTTATTCACTGGCTTCAAAAAGCTGAAAATACAATAGTTTTCCTCATGGAAAATATATTTTACCGCAGTTTAGATGGTATAATGATTCTCTACACTACGCTTGCTCGTTTGTAACAATCTAAAATTAGGCGAACTATAAGAATTTTAGTAACCATGAAATGGCAGAGTGATTTCTGCATAGTGCACCTTTAAATTAGGTTATTAAATTAGGAGTTTAAGACGTTACCGTTGGTGTGTTCAAATGAGAGTAATTTTGTGATGTCACAAAATGTCCTTAATAATTGCGCCTCTTTAAGTAAAGTGTTTGGGTAGGGGACGAGCAACTTTATGATCAAACTTTATCAGTGTAGAAGCAACAGCCATTTTCCATAGTTTGGTCATAGTACAGGGATCTGGTTTCATCCAAATATCATCAAATGTTCCAGTATAATATTTTACAGGTCCCACTTCCTGTCACGTTCCTGACCTTATTTCCTTGGTTTAGTCTCTGTTTAGTTGGTCAGGACGTGAGCTGGGTGGGTGTAGTCTATGTTTTGTGTTTCTATGTTGGGTTTGTTGTTTGGCCTAATATGGTTCTCAATCAGAGGCAGGTGTTTTGCATTGTCTCTGATTGGGAACCATATTAAGGTAGCCTGTTTGCACTGTTGGTTTGTGGGTGATTGTTTCCTGTCTTTGTGTTCTGCACCAGATAGGACTGTTTTCGGGTTTCACATTTATTGTTTTGTAGCTTGTAGTGTTCACGTTCTTATTCTTTATTAAACATGTTGAACACTAGCCGCGCTGCGTTTTGGTCCTCTCCTTCATCCCAGGAAGAAAGCCGTTACAGAATCACCCACCACAAAAGGACCAAGCAGCGTGGTAACGGGCAGCAACAGCAGCAGCAGCAGCGGCCGAAATCTCAGGACTCCTGGAAATGGGCGGAGATTTTAAACGGAGAAGGACCCTGGGCACAGGCTGGGGAATATCGTCGCCCCAAAGCTGAGCTGGAGGGAGCGAAAGCTGAGCGGCGGCGATATGAGGAGGCAGCACGGCAGCGCGACAGGTACGAGAGGCAGCCCCAGAATTTTTTTTTGGGGGGGGGGGGGGGGGCACACGGGGAGTGTGGCTAAGCCAGGTAGCAGACCTGAGCTCACTCCTCGTGCTTATTATAAGCAGCGCGTTACTGGTCAGGCACCGTGTTATGCGGTTAAGCGCACGGTGTCGCCAGTGCGTGCCCATAGCCCGGTGCGCTATAGGGCAGCCCCCCGAAAGTGTCATGTGAGTGTGGGCATCCAGCCAGGGCGTAGTGTGCCTGCTTCGGTCCAGGGTATCCTGCGCCGGCTCTGCGTGCTGTGTCTCCGGGGCGCTGGGAGGGTGCAGTGCGTCCTATGCCTGCGCTCCGCTCGTGCCGGGCAAATGTGGGAGTGGAGTCTAAATTAGAGGTGCATGTAGTAGGCACTAGATCTCCAGTGCTCACCCACAGCCCGGTTCAACCTGCGCCTGCACTCTGGAGGGTCCGGGCTAGAGTAGTATTCCAGCCTGGGGGAGTGGTGCCAAGGCTGCGCACCAGAGCTCCAGTGCTCCCCACAGCCCGGTCCTTCAGGTGCCTCCTCCTAACACCAAGTCTCTTGTAGGTCTCCCCAGCCTGGTGGGTCCTGTGGCAGCCCCACGCACCAGGCTGTCTCTCCGTCTCCTCCCTATAGGTGTGCCCGTCTGCGCTGCCCGTCTGCCCAGCGCCGCCTGCGCTGCCCGTCTGCCCAGCGCAGTCAGAGCCGCCCGTCTGTCCTGAGCCGTCAGAGCCGCCCGTCTGTCCTGAGCCGTCACAGCCGCCCGTCTGTCCTGAGTCGCTAGAGCCGCCCGTCTGTCCTGAGCCGCTAGAGCCGTCCGTCAGTCAGGAGCCGCTAGAGCCGTCCGTCAGTCAGGAGCCGCCAGAACCGCACGCCAGACAGGAGCTGCCAGAGCCGCCCGCCAGACAGGAGCTGCCAGAGCCGCCCGCCAGCCAGGAGCTGCCAGAGCCGCCCGCCAGACAGGAGCTGCCAGAGCCGCCCGCCAGCCAGGAGCTGCCAGAGCCGTCAGCCAGCCAGGAGCTGCCAGAGCCATCAGCCAGCCAGGACCTGCCAGAGCCGTCAGTCAGCCAGGACCTGCCAGAGCCGCCAGCCAGCCAGGACCTGCCAGAGCCGCCAGCCAGCCAGGACCTGCCAGAGCCGCCAGCCAGCCAGGACCTGCCAGAGCCGCCAGCCAGCAAGGACCTGCCAGAGCCGCCAGCCAGCCAGGATCTGCCAGAGCTGTCATTCAGCCGGGACCTGCCAGAGTCGTCAGTCAGCCGGGAGCTGCCTGTCACGCCGGCGATGCCGGAATTGCTCCTCAGTCCGGAGCTGCCCCTCTGTCCAGAGGCGCCCCTCTGTCCAGAGGTTATTTTGGGGATATTTTGGTGGGTCGTCATTAGGAGGAGGCCACGGAAGCGGGGATTAACTATGGTGGAGTCGGGGCCACGTCCAGCGCCAGAGCCGCCACCGTGGAGAGACGCCCACCCAGACCCTCCCCTATAGGTTCAGGTTTTGCGGCCGGAGTCCGCACCACGTTCCTGACCTTATTTCCTTGGTTTAGTCTTTGTTTAGTTGGTCAGGACGTGAGCTGGGTGGGTGTAGTCTATGTTTTGTGTTTCTATGTTGGGTTTGTTGTTTGGCCTAATATGGTTCTCAATCAGAGGCAGGTGTTTTGCATTGTCTCTGATTGGGAACCATATTAAGGTAGCCTGTTTGCACTGTTGGTTTGTGGGTGATTGTTTCCTGTCTTTGTGTTCTGCACCAGATAGGACTGTTTTCGGTTTTCACATGTATTGTTTTGTAGCTTGTAGTGTTCACGTTATTATCTTTATTAAATCATGTTGAACACTAGCCGCGCTGCGTTTTGGTCCTCTCCTTCATCCCAGGAAGAAAGCCGTTACACTTCCAATCATGGAAGACTTGATTTTGACTGTGTGGAACCTTTAAGACGTTATACTGGGGTCAGACATACTCATCATGATAATACAATATAATACATTACACCCGCATCATAATGCATTACACCCGCATCATAATGCATTACACCCGCAGCATAATGCATTACACCCGCAGCATAATGCATTACACCCGCATCATAATGCATTACACCCGCATCATAATGCATTACACCCGCATCATAATGCATTACACCCGCAGCATAATGCATTACACCCGCAGCATAATGCATTACACCCGCAGCATAATGCATTACACCCGCATCATAATGCATTACACCCGCATCATAATGCATTACACCCGCATCATAATGCATTACACCCGCATCATAATGCATTACACCCGCATCATAATGCATTACACCCGCATCATAATGCATTATACCTGCATCATAATGCATTACACCTGCATCATAATGCATTACACCTGCATCATAATGCATTACACCCGCATCATAATGCATTATACCTGCATCATAATGCATTACACCTGCATCATAATGCATTATACCTGCATCATAATGCATTACACCTGCATCATAATGCATTATACCTGCATCATAATGCATTATACCTGCATCATAATGCATTACACCTGCATCATAATGCATTATACCTGCATCATAATGCATTACACCTGCATCATAATGCATTACACCTGCATCATAATGCATTACACCTGCATCATAATGCATTACACCTGCATCATAATGCATTATACCTGCATCATAATGCATTATACCTGCATCATAATGCATTACACCTGCATCATAATGCATTACACCTGCATCATAATGCATTATACCTGCATCATAATGCATTATACCTGCATCATAATGTATTACACCTGCATCATAATGCATTATACCTGCATCATAATGTATTACACCTGCATCATAATGCATTATACCTGGAGGCCTTCAGTAAAGTGTTACTACATGATTCAACAAGTAAACAAAATGAAGTCTTTAAGTCAGTTATCTTGCCTTGATGCATCCACCATGGCTCACCAGCAGGACAGTAGGGTCAGGGGGAGATGGGGTGGCAGGGGGTAATATAATGTACATTGCCCTGATGGTTGGGGCAGCAGAGGGGCAATAAGGGGATGTAGAGGGTGTTTTAGAAGGGTAAATGGGGTAGAAGAGGGGTATTAGTTGTAGTAGGGGGTAGTAGAGGGGTATTAGTGGTAGTAGAGGGGTATTAGTGGTAGTAGGGGGTAGTAGAGGGGTATTGGTGGTAGTAGAGGGCAGTAGAGTGGTATTAGTGGTAGTAGAGGGCATTAGTGGTAGTAGGGGGTAGTAGAGGGGTATTAGTGGTAGTAGAGGGGTATTAGTGGTAGTAGGGGGGTATTAGTGGTAGTAGAGGGATATTAATGGTAGTAGAGGGGTATTGGTAGTAGTAGAGGGGTATTAGTGGTAGTAGAGGGTAGTAGAGGGGTATTAGTGGTAGTAGAGGGGTATTAGTGGTAGTAGAGGGATTTACAAAAGGCACACGTAGCCTAGATATCAGTACATACACACAAACTATCCAGGTCAAATAGGGGAGAGGCGTTGTACAGTGAGGTTTTGTTTTATCTGTTTTTTTCAACCAGGTTTGCTGATCCTTTGAGCAATATGAGATGGAAGGGAGTTCCATGCAATACTGGCTCTATGTAATACTGTACGCTTTCTTGAGTTTCTTCTGGATTTTGGGACTTTGAAAAGACCCCTGGTTTCATATCTGTTGGGGTGTGTGTGTGTGTCAGAGCTGTGTGTAAGTTGACAAAGCAAACAATTTAAAAATGAATGAAGAAGTGCAATCAGTCTCTCATCAACTCTTAGCCAAGAGAGACTGGCATGCACTGTATTTATATCAGCTCTCTGATAACAGCAAAGAGCTGTGCCACTCTGTTCTGGACCAGCTGCAGCTTAACTAGGTCTTTCTCTCACAGCACTGGACCACACGACTGGACAATAATCAAGATACGACAAAACTAGAGCCTGCAGGACTTGCTTTGTGGAGTGTGGTGTCAAAAAGCAGAGCATGTCTTTATTACGGACAGACCTCTCCCCATCTTTACAACCATTGAATCTACAGTTTAAGTTGGAAGTTTACATACACCTTAGCCAAATACATTTAAACTCAGATTTTCACAATTCCTGACATTTAATCCCAGTAAAAATCCCCTGTCCTAGGTCAGTTAGTCACCACTTCATTTGAAGAATGTGAAATGTCAGAATAATCGTAGAGAGAATAATTTATTTAAGCTTTTATTTCTTTCATCACATTCCCAGTGGGTCAAAAGTTTACATACACTCAATTAATATTTGGTAGCCTTGCCTTTAAATTGTTTAACTTGGGTCAAATGTTTCGGGTAGCCTTCCACAAGATTCCCACAATAAGTTGGGTGAATTTTGGCCCATTCCTCCTGACAGAGCTGGTGTAACTGAGTCAGGTTTGTAGGCCTCCTTGCTCGCACACGCTTTTTCAGTTCTGCCCACAGATTTTCTATAGGATGAGGTCAGGGCTTTGTGATGGCCACTCCAATACCTTGACTTTGTTGTCATTGAACCATTTTGCAACAACTTTGGAAGTATTCTTGGGGGATTCATTGTCCATTTGGAAGACCCATTTGCAACCAAGCTTTAACTTCCTGACTGATGTCTTGAGATGTTGCTTCAATATATCCACATACTTTTCCTTGCTCATGATGCCATCTATTTTGTGAAGTGCACCAATCCCTCCTGCAGCAAAGCACCCCCACAACATGATACTGCCACCCCCGTGCTTCACGATTGGGATGGTGTTCTTCGGCTTGCAAGACTCCCCCTTTTTCCTCCAAACATAAAAATGGTCATTATGGCCAAAAAGTTCTATTTTTGTTTCATCAGACCAGAGGACATTTCTCCAAAAAGTACAGTCTTTGTCCCCATGTGCAGTTGCAAACCGTAGTCTGGCTTTTTTTAATGCGGTTTTGGAGCAGTGGCTTTTTCCTTGCTGAGCGGCCTTTCAGGTTATGTCGATATAGGGCTCGTTTTACTGTGGATATAGATATTTTGTACCTGTTTCCTCCAGCATCTTCACAAGGTCCTTTGCTGTTGTTCTGGGATTGATTTGCACTTTTCGCACCAAAGTATGTTCATCTCTAGGAGACAGAACGCGTCTCCTTCCTGAGCGGTTTGACGGCTGCGTGGTCCCATGGTGTTAATACTTGCATACTATTGTTTGTACAGATTAATGTGGTACCTTCAGGTGTTTGGAAATTGCTCCCAAGGATGAACCAGACTTGTGGAGGTCTACAATTTTTTCTGAGGTCTTGGCTGATTTCTTTTGATTTTCCCATGATGTCAAGCAAAGAGGTAGGTAGGCCTTGAAATACATCCACAGGTACACCTCCAATTGACTCAAATTATGTCAGTTAGCCTATCAGAAGTTTCTAAAGCCATGACATCATTTTCTGGAATTTTACAAGCTGTTTAAAGGCACAGTCAACTTAGTGTATGTACACTTCTGACCCACTGGAATTGTGATACAGTGAATTATATAAGTGAAATAATCTGTCTGTAAACAATTGTTGGAAACATTACTTGTGTCATGCACAAAGTAGATGTCCTAACCGACTTGCCAAAACTATAGTTTGTTAACAAGAAATTTGTGGAGTGGTTGAAAACGACTCCACAAGTTTTAATGACTCCAACCTAAGTGTATGTAAACTTCCGACCTCAACTGTATATGTTTTGACCATAACAGTTTACCATCTAAGGTAACGCCAAGTAATTTAGTCTCTTCAACTTGTTCAACAGCCACACCATTCATTACCAGATTCAGCTGAGGTCTAGAATTTAAGGAATAATTTGTACCGAATACAATGTTCTTAGTTTTAGAGATGTTCAGGACCAGTTTATTACTGACCACCCATTCCAAAACAGACTGCAACTCCTTGTTAAGGGTTTCAGTGACTTCATTAACTGTGGTTGCTGTCAACCATTATATGGTTGAGTCATCAGCATACATGGACACACAAGCTTTGTTTAATGCCAGTGGTGGCAGGTCATTGGTAAACATAGAAGAGTAGAGAGCCTCGAGATCTACCCTGCGGTACACCACACTTTACATGTTTGAAAATAGAGAAGCTTCCGTCAAAGAAAACCCTCTGAGTTCTATTAGATAGATAGCTCTGAATCTACGATATGGCAGAGGTTGAAAAGCTATAACACATACGTTTCTCAACAGCAGGTTATGGTCAATAATAGCAAAGGCTGCACTGAAATCTTACAGTACAGATCCCACAATCTTCTCTTCCCTATAAGCACGCTGAAAGTCTGTGGTTAATTTGTTTACAGAGAAATAGCATTGCATTAGGTTAAAAAAAAATCCCAAACAGTTTGCTAAGAGCTGGCAGCAAGCTGATAGGTCTGCTGTTAGAACCAGTAAAGGCCACTTTACCACTCTTGGGTAGCGGAATGACGTTGGCTTCCTACCAGGCCTGAGGATAAATCCTTTTCTCGAGGCTCCGATTAAATATATGACAGCTAGGAGTGGCTATACAGTCAGCTATCATCCTCAGTAGCTTTCCGTCTAAGTTGTCAATGGCAGGAGGATTGTCATCATTGATCAATAACAATATTAGTAGTAGGGGGTAGTAAGGGGTATTAGTGGTAGTAGAGGGGTAGTAGAGGGTAGTAGAGGTGGATTAGTGGTAGTAGGGGCAGTAGAGTGGTATTAGTGGTAGTAGGGGCAGTAGAGTGGTATTAGTGGTAGTAGGGGGTAGTAGAGGGTAGTAGAGGGGTATTAGTGGTAGTAGAGGGGTATTAGTGGTAGTAGGGGCAGTAGAGTGGTATTAGTGGTAGTAGGGGGTAGTAGAGGGTAGTAGAGGGGTATTAGTGGTCGTAGAGGGGTATTAATGGTAGTAGAGTGGTATTAGTGGTAGTAGGGGGGTATTAGTGATAGTAGGGGGTATTAGTGATAGTAGGGGGTAGTAGTGGTAGTAGGGGGATATAGAGGGGTATTCATGGTAGTAGGGGGTAGTAGAGGGGTATTAGTGGTAGTAGGGGGTAGTAGAGGGGTATTAATGGTAGTAGGGGCAGTAGAGGGATATTAGTGGTAGTAGAGGGGTATTAGTGGTAGTAAGGGCAGTAGAGTGGTACTGGTGGTAGTGGGAGGTAGTAGAGGGGAATTATTGGTAGTAGGGGCACTGGGGGGTATTAGTGGTAGTAGAGGGGTATTAGTGGTAGTAGGGGGCAGTAGAGGGGTATTCGAGGTAGTAGGGGGTAGTAGAGGGGTATTAGCGGTAGTAGGGGGCAGCAGAGGGATATTAGTGGTAGCAGGGTGTAGTAGAGGGGTATTAGCGGTAGTAGGGGGCAGCAGAGGGGTATTAGTGGTAGTAGGGGGATATTAGTGGTAGCAGGGTGTAGTAGAGGGGTATTAGCGGTAGTAGGGGGCAGCAGAGGGGTATTAGTGGTAGTAGGGGGATATTAGTGGTAGCAGGGTGTAGTAGAGGGGTATTAGTGGTAGTAGGGGGCAGCAGAGGGTTATTAGTGGTAGTAGGGGGTAGTAGAGTGGTATTTGTGTTAGCAGGGGGTAGTAGAGGGATATTTCAGGTAGTTGGGGGTAGTAGAGGGGTATTAGAGGTAGTAGGGGGTAGTAGAGGGGTAGTAGAGGGATATTTCAGGTAGTTGGGGGTAGTAGAGGGGTATTAGAGGTAGTAGGGGGTAGTAGAGTAGTATTAGTGGTTGTAGGGGGTAGTAGAGGGGTAGTAGAGGTAGTAGGGGGTAGTAGAGTAGTATTAGTGGTAGCAGGGGGTAGTAGAGGGGTATTAGTGTTAGCAGGGTGTAGTAGAGGGGTATTAGCGGTAGTAGGGGGCAGCAGAGGGGTATTAGTGGTAGTAGTGGGTAGTAGAGTGGTATTTGTGTTAGCAGGGGATAGTAGAGGGATATTTGAGGTAGTAGGGGGTAGTAGAGGGGTATTAGTGGTAGCAGGGGGTAGTAGAGGGGTATTTGAGGTAGTAGGGGGTAGTAGAGGGGTATTAGTGGTAGCAGGGGGTAGTAGAGGGGTATTTGAGGTAGTAGGGGGTAGTCGAGGGGTATTAGTGGTAGTAGGGGGTAGTAGAGGGGTATTAGTGGTAGTAGGGGCAGTAGAGTGGTATTAGTGGTAGTAGGGGGTAGTAGAGGGTAGTAGAGGGGTATTAGTGGTCGTAGAGGGGTATTAATGGTAGTAGAGTGGTATTAGTGGTAGTAGGGGGGTATTAGTGATAGTAGGGGGTATTAGTGATAGTAGGGGGTAGTAGTGGTAGTAGGGGGATATAGAGGGGTATTCATGGTAGTAGGGGGTAGTAGAGGGGTATTAGTGGTAGTAGGGGGTAGTAGAGGGGTATTAATGGTAGTAGGGGCAGTAGAGGGATATTAGTGGTAGTAGAGGGGTATTAGTGGTAGTAAGGGCAGTAGAGTGGTACTGGTGGTAGTGGGAGGTAGTAGAGGGGAATTATTGGTAGTAGGGGCACTGGGGGGTATTAGTGGTAGTAGAGGGGTATTAGTGGTAGTAGGGGGCAGTAGAGGGGTATTCGAGGTAGTAGGGGGTAGTAGAGGGGTATTAGCGGTAGTAGGGGGCAGCAGAGGGATATTAGTGGTAGCAGGGTGTAGTAGAGGGGTATTAGCGGTAGTAGGGGGCAGCAGAGGGGTATTAGTGGTAGTAGGGGGATATTAGTGGTAGCAGGGTGTAGTAGAGGGGTATTAGCGGTAGTAGGGGGCAGCAGAGGGGTATTAGTGGTAGTAGGGGGATATTAGTGGTAGCAGGGTGTAGTAGAGGGGTATTAGTGGTAGTAGGGGGCAGCAGAGGGTTATTAGTGGTAGTAGGGGGTAGTAGAGTGGTATTTGTGTTAGCAGGGGGTAGTAGAGGGATATTTCAGGTAGTTGGGGGTAGTAGAGGGGTATTAGAGGTAGTTGGGGGTAGTTGAGGGGTATTAGAGGTAGTAGGGGGTAGTAGAGTAGTATTAGTGGTTGTAGGGGGTAGTAGAGGGGTAGTAGAGGTAGTAGGGGGTAGTAGAGTAGTATTAGTGGTAGTTGGGGGTAGTTGAGGGGTATTAGAGGTAGCAGGGGGTAGTAGAGTAGTATTAGTGGTAGCAGGGGGTAGTAGAGGGGTATTAGTGGTAGTAGTGGGTAGTAGAGTGGTATTTGTGTTAGCAGGGGGTAGTAGAGGGATATTTGAGGTAGTAGGGGGCAGTAGAGGGGTATTAGAGGTAGCAGGGGGTAGTAGAGGGGTATTAGTGGTAGTAGGGGGTAGTAGAGGGGTATTAGAGGTAGCAGGGGGTAGTAGAGGGGTATTAGTGGTAGCAGGGGGTAGTAGAGGGGTATTTGAGGTAGTAGGGGGTAGTCGAGGGGTATTAGTGGTAGTAGGGGGTAGTAGAGGGGTATTAGTGGTAGTAGGGTGTTGTAGAGTGGTATTAGTGGTAGTAGGGGCAGTAGAGGGGTATTAGTGGTAGTAGGGTGTTATTAGTGGTAGCAGGGTGTTGTAGAGGGGTATTAGTGGTAGTAGGGGGTAGTAGAGGGGTATTAGTGGTAGCAGGGGGTAGTAGAGGGATATTAGTGGTAGTAGGGTGTTATTAGTGGTAGCAGGGTGTTGTAGAGGGGTATTAGCGGTAGTAGGGGGCAGCAGAGGGGTATTAGTGGTAGTAGTGGGTAGTAGAGTGGTATTTGTGTTAGCAGGGGGTAGTAGAGGGGTATTAGTGGTAGCAGGGGGTAGTAGAGGGATATTTGAGGTAGTAGGGGGTAGTAGAGGGGTATTAGTGGGAGCAGGGGGTAGTAGAGGGGTATTTGAGGTAGTAGGGGGTAGTAGAGGGGTATTAGTGGTAGCAGGGGGTAGTAGAGGGGTATTTGAGGTAGTAGGGGGTAGTAGAGGGGTATTAGTGGTAGCAGGGGGTAGTAGAGGGGTATTTGAGGTAGTAGGGGGTAGTCGAGGGGTATTAGTGGTAGTAGGGGGTAGTAGAGGGGTATTAGTGGTAGTAGGGTGTTGTAGAGTGGTATTAGTGGTAGTAGGGGCAGTAGAGGGGTATTAGTGGTAGTAGGGTGTTATTAGTGGTAGCAGGGTGTTGTAGAGGGGTATTAGTGGTAGTAGGGGGTAGTAGAGGGGTATTAGTGGTAGCAGGGGGTAGTAGAGGGATATTAGTGGTAGTAGGGTGTTATTAGTGGTAGCAGGGTGTTGTAGAGGGGTATTAGTGGTAGTAGGGGGTAGTAGAGGGGTATTAGTGGTAGCAGGGGGTAGTAGAGGGGTATTAGTGGTAGCAGGGGGTAGTATAGGGGTATTTGAGGTAGTATGGGGTAGTAGAGTGGTATTAGTGGTAGTAGGGGGTAGTAGAGGGATATTAGTGGTAGCAGGGGGTAGTAGAGGGGTATTTGAGGTAGTAGGGGGTAGTAGAGGGGTATTAGTGGTAGCAGGGGGTTGTAGAGGGGTATTTGAGGTAGTAGGGGGTAGTAGGGTGTTATTAGTGGTAGCAGGGGGTAGTAGAGGGGTAGTAGAGGTAGTAGGGGTAGTAGAGGGGTATTAGTGGTAGCAGGGGGTAGTAGAGGGGTATTAGTGGTAGTAGAGGGGTATTTGAGGTAGTAGGGTGTTGTAGAGGGGAGTTAGTGGTAATAGAACCCTACCTTGCCCTCGTGGTTGGGGCAACAGAGGGGTTTCCCTGCAGCAGCAGCATTAACTGACTCCAGGACACTACAGGCTTCAAGCCTCGAACACTCTGGATCCCTCTGGAGGACCTAACCACAACACAATCAACATCAAGATTTATTGAGACAGCATTTAAAACTTCTCAATATATTATAATATATCAAAGGCTGTGTCTCAAATGAGACCCTATTCACCATACAGAAGACACATACATTTGACTAGAGACCTAGGTGGAAGCAGTACATGTCTCCTGTCAAAGGTAGTAAACTATACAGCAGGATTCCCCAACTGACGGCCTGCGGGGGATTTTATTCTGGCCCCCAAAACTTTTACAAAATATTGATTTTTTTTATTTTTTATTGTTGGACATAGAAGACTGTAAAAAATACCAGGAAATCAGCTCCAAATGATTTTAATTTAGGAAATCTGTTCCCAAGTATTAGAGAGAGTAGAGACACATTTACATTTGTATATTATCAAGGTTAAAAATTATTATGTTTTAGTCAAATATTATATCTCTTTGGGCTTTTTACGGTCATTTTGCAGTCTTCTAATTATATATAACTATGTTCCGGGCCCCCCCGATCATTAGCGCGACTAAAGCTGTCCAATGAAAGCAGACACCACTGATAGAAATAAAAACAGACAGAGGCCCAGTCTACAATAGTCAAATGTTTATTTACAGGAACGTTCTGCCTATCATTTCCTGTACATTGGTCTATATACCTCATATTTCGTCATAAATGTCCCTCCTCCTCTCAGAAACAATGACAATATAGTTCACAAGTCTTCCTGTCATACATTGTCTGCCACTTGTTATACAATCTACTACAAGCCCAAGGTCTCTCCCCTCCCTGGGTGAGGACAGAATGTCCTGTAAGGAGCACAGTAGTAGAGCTTGTCTGTCGATAGCTCCTCTTATCTCATACATTGTCTCACACTTGCACCCTGCTTACATACTAAAAAGGAACAAAAAGTCCTTGTCCTAATTCTGACTAAAACTACACACATCAGATTTATAGAGGTATGATTCTAATAAATTTCATACAATCATACAATGACAGGGTAGTTTTAGTTATAGTTCTACATTAAATGTATACATCATTTAGTCATCATTTAGTCAAAAATCCCATAACACACCACAACACAGTAAAGATGTGGACAGCAATTATCCCCGAATGCTAATCAATAAAAAATGCCTGTAAAATTCACTGCTCTGTTTTTTTGCTTGTTTAAAGCTGGTCATGTCATAGGGGCCCGTTTTGTTACATCACCAACATTATGAATAAAAGCGCTAACATGGCGTCTGTTCTAAAAAAAAACATGGCCCAACTCTCTTAAATATATGGCTCTGCTCAAAAGGTAGTGCACTATGGGAAACTAGCCTGAAAATCCAGACCTGTTTAATTTATATTTAAACTTCTTGAACCAGACTGGTACCCAGGCTATAACCTACCCACAACATAACACACCGTAATCAAACTTTAGACTACAACAAGTGACACCATGATAGCCATAGATAGGCTCTACCTCTGACCACAACAAGGGAAGAAGCCATACCTCCATGAGGTTAGTGATGAAGAAGTTGTCCTGTAGAGCGGACACTCCTTTCTCTGGTAGGATGGACGTCTGTCGACACACAGGACACGACAACGTCAGAGACTCTGGAGGGATGTAGTTCTGTAAACAGCTGAAGAGAGAGAGAGAGATAGGGGAGATGGGGGGAGAGAGAGAGAAAGGGGAAGGACAGAGAGGAAGAAAGAGGGGGAGAGAGAATGAGAAAGAGAGTGAGTGAGAGTGAGTGAGAAAGAGAGTGAGTGAAAGGGAGAGAGTGAGGGAGAGAGAGCGAGAGAGAGAGGGAGAGAGAAAGAGGGAGAGAGGGAGAGAGTGAGTGAAAGGGAGAGAGGGAGAGAGGGAGAGAGAAAGAGGGAGAGAGGGAGAGAGGGAGTGAAAGGGAGAGGGAGAGAGAGAGAGAGAGTGGGTGAAAGGGAGAGAGGGTTTGCAAAAGGGGGAGAAACAGAAAGAACAGATTTCTGTTACAAATGATAACGCAATATGCAACCGCTTTGGGACGTGTATATCTGTTAATACTCTATTGCTTTGCCAGGCGCGCATCACTGTCATACCAAAAGAGCCTGAGCCAGGGAAAGCAGACAACCTTCCTGTCAAGCATAACAGAGAGAGAGAGAGAGAGAGAGAGAGAGAGAGGAGGGATATAGAGAGGGGAGAGCGAGAAGTGTTAAGTGTTTCATGGGACAGTACTTCTTTCTCTTTCCTTCTGTCACCTATTTCTCGCTCTCTCTCTCTAACTCTCTCTTGCTCTCCTCCCTTTCATCACATGTCTCTTTTCATCCTGAGGACACCTAAGATCTGCAGTCTGAGACACAGACAGACACCAGCTACATACACCAGCTACATACAGCTACAGACAGCTACAGACACCAACATACAGCTACAGACACCAGCTACCGACACTTACAGACACATACAGACACCGACAGGCACCCACAGACACCAGCTACTGACATATACAGACACCACCTACAGACACCAGCGACAGACACCATCTACTGACATCTACAGACACCGGCAGACACCAGCTACAGACATCTACATACACCTACAGACACCAGCTACAGGCACCTACAGACACCACCTACAGACACCTACAAACACCACCCACAGACACCACAGACACCTATAGACACCACCTACAGACACCTACAAACACCACCCACAGACACCCACAGACACCAGCTACAGACACCTACAGACACCAGCTACAGACACCTAGAGATAGCTCTATGCATAAACAGTAACCTAAAGTAAAGTAACTTTAAGTAACGTTTTGGGGTCGAATCCCCCGTTAAATTCAATCTATGTTCAATTTATGAATATTGTTGCACTCCTATACAGAGAAATGTCAAATTAAACTGACTCGAATTGAAAGAGATTGAACCACTGATTGTTTTCCTCGTGTGTGTTTTTGAGTTTGCCCATGTGCATGCGTGTGCCTGGTTGATTATGTTGCCATGTTGGTACCAAGCCCTCCGACACCCCCAGCTCTCTTCCCTCCCTCCTCCATCTAAAAGCCACTGATAGAGGGGGTGTTTTGTTTCTGAAAGAGAGAGAGAGAGAGAGAGAGAAGGATAGAGAGAGAGGTAGAAAGAAAGATAGATAGAGGGATTTTAATCGTCTCTGACTACCTTTCAACAATGGCCGTCTCTCAGATTGCTGCATGGTGTTGGCAGATCTTAAAACTCAGGAATGCACTTAGAAACTTTAGTACCTTTTAGAACCATTTGGAACCTTTTAGAGCCTTTAGAAGCTTTAGAACATTTAGAACCTTTAGAAGCTCTAGAACCTTTAGAACCTTTAGAACAGTTGTAGAACCTTTAGAACATTAGAACCTTTATAACGTTAGAAACTTTTGAACCTTTTAGAACCTTTAGAACATTTAGAACCTTTATATGCTCTAGAACCTTTAGAACCTTTAGAAGCTCTAGAAGCTTTAGAACATTTAGACGCTTTCAAACCTTTAGAAGCTCTATAAGCTCTAGAAACTTAACACATTTAACACCTTTAGAACCTTTAGAAACTTTAGAACCATTAGAAACCTTTAGAAGCTTTAGAACCTTTAGAAGCTTTAAAAGCTCTATAAGCTTTAGAACCTTTAGAACCTTCAGAAGCTCTATAAGCTTTAGAAGCTTTAGAAGCTTTAAAAGCTCTATAAGCTTTAAAACCTTTTAAAAACTTTAGAAGCTTTAGAAGCTTTAGAAGCTTTAGAACCATTTAAAACCTTTAGAAGCTCTAGAAGCTTTAGAAACTCTAGAAGCTTTAGAAGCTTTAGAACCTTTAGAACCTTTAGACGCTTTAAAAGCTATATAAGCTCTAGAAGCTTTAGAATGTTTAGAAGCTTTAGAAGGTTTAGAAGCTTTAGAAGCTTTAAAAGCTCTATAAGCTTTAGAACCTTTTAGAACCTTTTAAAACCTTTAGAAGCTTTAGAAGCTGTAGAAACTTTAGAAGCTTTAAAAGCTCTGTAAGCTTTAGAACATTTAGAAGCTTTAGAAGCGTTAGAAGCTTTAGAACCTTTTAAAACCTTTAGACGCTCTAGAAGCTTTAGAACCTTTAGAAACTTTAGAACCTTTAAAAGCTCTATAAGCTTTAGAACCTTTAGAAACTTTTGAACCTTTAGAAGCTTTAAAAGCTCTTTAAGCTTTAGAACATTTAGAAGCTTTAGAAGCGTTAGAAGCTTTAGAACCTTTTAAAACCTTTAGACGCTCTAGAAGCTTTAGAAACTTTAGAACCTTTAGAAGCTTTAAAAGCTCTATAAGCTTTAGAACCTTTAGAAACGTTAGAACCTTTAGAAGCTTTAAAAGCTCTATAAGCTTTAGAATCTTTACAAACTTTAGAACCTTTAGAAGCTTTAAAAGCTCTATAAGCTTTAGAACCTTTAGAAACGTTAGAACCTTTAGAAGCTTTACAAGCTCTATAAGCTTTAGAACCGTTAGGACGTTTAGAAGGTTTAGAACCTTTAGAAGCTTTAGAACCTTTGGAAGCTCTAGAACCTTTAGAAACTTTTAAAACCTGTCAAGCCTTTAGAATCTATCTATGTGATTACCACACTGAACACCTACAGCACCCGATGTCACCAGAAGGCCAAAAAGATCATCAAGGACAACAACCACCCGAGCCACTGCCTGTTCACCCAACTATCATCCAGTAGGCGAGGTTAGTACAGGTGCATCAAAGCAGGGACCGAGAGACTGAAAAACAGCTTCTATCTCAAGGTCATCAGACTGTTAAACAGCCATCACTAGCACATTAGAGGCTGCTGTCAACATACAGACTTGAAATCCCTGGCCACTTTCATAAACGGATCACTAGTCACTTTAATAACGCCACTTTAATAATGTTTACATATCTTACATTACTCATCTCATATGTATATACTGTATTTTATCTATTTTATCTATTGCATCTTGCCTATGCCGCTCTGTCATCGCTCATCCATATATTTACATGTATATATTCTTATTCCATTCCTTTACTTAGATTTGTGTGTATTAGGTAGTTGTTGTGGAATTGTTAGATTACTTGTTAGATTTTACTGCACTGTCAGAACTAGAAGCACAAGCATTTCGCTACACTCGCGTTAACATCTGCTAACCATGTGTATGTAACCAATACGATTTGATTTGAGTTAAGTTTGAGCTAACGGTAAGTCATTTAGTAGGGTGGGGTTTAGGGGCTAGGGTGGTTAGCGTGTATAAGTAGGGTTAGGGTAGTGGTTAGGGTTACTGTTACTTCTTACAGAAGGTAAGTCGACAGGGCGGGACTTTAGAGGAGTGGTAGTGGTTAGGGTTTAGGGGTTAGGGTAGTGGTAGTGGTAAGGGTATATAGGGTGTAGTGGTTAGGGTTAGAGTTAGGGTAGTGGTAAGGGTATATAGGGTGTAGTGGTTAGGGTTAGAGTTAGGGTAGTGGTAAGGGTATATAGGGTGTAGTGGTTAGGGTTAGAGTTAGGGTAGTGGTAAGGGTGTATAGGGTGTAGTGGTTAGGGTTAGAGTTAGGGTAGTGGTAAGGGTATATAGGGTGTAGTGGTTAGGGTTAGAGTTAGGGTAGTGGTAAGGGTGTATAGGGTGTAGTGGTTAGGGTTTAGGGGTTAGGGTAGTGGTAGTGGTAAGGGTATATAGGGTGTAGTGGTTAGGGTTAGAGTTAGGGTAGTGGTAAGGGTATATAGGGTGTAGGGGTTAGGGTTAGGGTTAGAGTTAGGGTAGTGGTAAGGGTATATAGGGTGTAGTGGTTAGGGTTAGAGTTAGGGTAGTGGTAAGGGTATATAGGGTGTAGTGGTTAGGGTTAGAGTTAGGATAGTGGTAAGGGTATATAGGGTGTAGTGGTTAGGGTTAGAGTTAGGGTAGTGGTAAGGGTATATAGGGTGTAGTGGTTAGGGTTAGAGTTAGGATAGTGGTAAGGGTATATAGGGTGTAGTGGTTAGGGTTAGAGTTAGGGTAGTGGTAAGGGTATATAGGGTGTAGTGGTTAGGGTTAGAGTTAGGATAGTGGTAAGGGTATATAGGGTGTAGTGGTTAGGGTTAGAGTTAGGGTAGTGGTAAGGGTATATAGGGTGTAGTGGTTAGGGTTAGAGTTAGGGTAGTGGTAAGGGTATATAGGGTGTAGTGGTTAGGGTTAGAGTTAGGGTAGTGGTAAGGGTATATAGGGTGTAGTGGTTAGGGTTAGAGTTAGGATAGTGGTAAGGGTATATAGGGTGTAGTGGTTAGGGTTAGAGTTAGGGTAGTGGTAAGGGTGTATAGGGTGTAGTGGTTAGGGTTAGAGTTAGGGTAGTGGTAAGGGTATATAGGGTGTAGTGGTTAGGGTTAGAGTTAGGGTAGTGGTAAGGGTATATAGGGTGTAGTGGTTAGGGTTAGAGTTAGGGTAGTGGTAAGGGTATATAGGGTGTAGGGGTTAGGGTGTAGTGTAAACTTACTTCTCACAGAAGGTGTGGAGGCAGGGCAGGACTTTAGGGTTGTGGTAGTGGTTAGGGTATAGGATGTAGGGTGTAGGGGTTAGGGTGTAGTGTAAACTTACTTCTCACAGAAGGTGTGCAGGCAGGGCAGGACTTTAGGGTTGTGGTAGTGGTTAGGGTTAGGGTATAGGATGTAGGTTGTAGGGGTTAGGGTGTAGTGTAAACTTACTTCTCACAGAAGGTGTGCAGGCAGGGCAGGACTTTAGGATTGTGGTAGTGGTTAGGGTATAGGATGTAGGGTGTAGGGGTTAGGGTGTAGTGTAAACTTACTTTTCACAGAAGGTGTGCAGGCAGGGCAGGACTTTAGGATTGTGGTAGTGGTCTAGACAGATGCTGCAGACCAGGAACTGTTTGTCGATCTGCCGGACCACCGGGCTGGTGCCGCCTGTCTCCCGCTGCGCCATGGGAACAGACATTCACACACACAGCCAGCCACCGCCACTACACTTAACCTGCAGAGAAGGAGAGAGAGAGAGATGTCATAATTCGTTTTGAACTTTTGGGAGTGTAATGTTTAGTGTAAATGTTTTTATTGTTTATTTCAGAGAGAGAGAGAGAGAGAGAAGAGAGAGAGAGAGAGAGAGAGAGAGAGAGAGAGAGAGGTGGTTGTGAGTAGTGGGGCCTGTGGTTGTGAGTAGTGGTGTGGCCTGTGGTTGTGAGTAGCAGTGAGCCTGTGGTTGTGACTAGCAGTGGGCCTGTGGTTGTGAGTAGCAGTGGGCCTGTTGTTGTGAGTAGCAGTGGGCCTGTGGTTGTGAGTAGCAGTGGGCCTGTGGTTGTGACTAGCAGTGGGCCTGTGGTTGTGAGTAGCAGTGGGCCTGTGGTTGTGAGTAGCAGTGAGCCTGTGGTTGTGAGTAGCAGTGAGCCTGTGGTTGTGAGTAGTGCTGGGGACTGTATTTGCATTTGTATTTACTAAGGCCTCACTCCCCCCTATCTGAGATATCTACTGCAGCCCTCATCCTCCACATACAACACCCGTTCTGCCAGTCACATTCTGTTAAAGGTCCTCAAAGCACACTCATCCCTGGGTCGCTCGTCTTTTCAGTTCGCTGCAGCTAGCGACTGGAACGAGCTGCAACAAACACTCAAACTGGACAGTTTTATCTCAATCTCTTCATTCAAAGACTCAATCATGGACACTCTTACTGACAGTTGTGGCTGCTTTGCGTGATGTAATGTTGTCTCTACCTTCTTGCCCTTTGTGCTGTTGTCTGTACCCAATAATGTCTGTACCCTGTGCTGCTACCATGTTGTGATGCTACCATGTTGTGTTGTCATGTGTTCCTGCAATGCTATGTTGTTGTCTTAGGTCTCTCTTTATGTAGTGTTGTCTCTCTTGTCATGATGTGTGTTTAGTCCTATATTTTTATGCAATTCATTTTCTCTTTTTAATCCCAGCCCCCGTCCACGCAGGAGGCCTTTTGCCTTTTGGTAGGCTGTCATTGTAAATAAGAATTTGTTCTTAACTGCTTGCCTAGTTAAATAAAGGTTTAATATGTATATATATATTTTTTTTTAAACACACACACGCACACAAATAGGTCAATTGACACAAGTGTCCATCCAAACCTCACATAAAAACAAGACTGTACATAAACACTGAGTAGACAAAACATTAAGAACAGCTGCTCTTTCCATGACAGACTGACCAGGTGAATCCAGGTGAAAGCTATGATCCCGTTATATTGATGTCATCTGTTAAATCCACTTCAAATCAGTATAGATTGTCCCGTGTAGTTCGTAAAGCATGTCGCTTTACGACAGCAGGATCGTGGGTCAGCTTCCCACCAGGAGAACAAATGTGTACGTGC
>NC_052332.1:42520095-42550095 GCF_016432855.1 Salvelinus namaycush
CACTAGTTCCTGGTGCTGAGGTGACTTCCACTAGTTCCTGGTGCTGAGGTGACTTCCACTAGTTCCTGGTGCTGAGGTGACTTCCACTAGTTCCTGGTGCTGAGGTGACTTCCACTAGTTCCTGGTGCTGAGGTGACTTCCACTAGTTCCTGGTGCTGAGGTGACTTCCACTAGTTCCTGGGGCTGATGTGACTTCCACTAGTTCCTGGTGCTGAGGTGACTTCCACTAGTTCCTGGTGCTGAGGTGACTTCCACTAGTTCCTGGTGCTGAGGTGACTTCCACTAGTTCCTGGTGCTGAGGTGACTTCCACTAGTTCCTGGTGCTGAGGTGACTTCCACTAGTTCCTGGTGCTGAGGTGACTTCCACTAGTTCCTGGTGCTGAGGTGACTTCCACTAGTTCCTGGTGCTGAGGTGACTTTCACTAGTTCCTGGTGCTGAGGTGACTTCCACTAGTTCCTGGTGCTGAGGTGACTTCCACTAGTTCCTGGTGCTGAGGTGACTTCCACTAGTTCCTGGTGCTGAGGTGACTTCCACTAGTTCCTGGTGCTGAGGTGACTTCCACTAGTTCCTGGTGCTGAGGTGACTTCCACTAGTTCCTGGTGCTGAGGTGACTTCCACTAGTTCCTGGTGCTGAGGGGATTTCCACTAGTTCCTGGTGCTGAGGTGACTTCCACTAGTTCCTGGTGCTGAGGTGACTTCCACTAGTTCCTGGTGCTGAGGTGACTTCCACTAGTTCCTGGTGCTGAGGTGACTTCCACTAGTTCCTGGTGCTGAGGTGACTTCCACTAGTTCCTGGTGCTGAGGTGACTTCCACTCGTTCCTGGTGCTGAGGTGACTTCCACTAGTTCCTGGTGCTGAGGTGACTTCCACTAGTTCCTGGGGCTGATGTGACTTCCACTAGTTCCTGGTGCTGAGGTGACTTCCACTAGTTCCTGGGGCTGATGTGACTTCCACTAGTTCCTGGTGCTGAGGTGACTTCCACTAGTTCCTGGGGCTGATGTGACTTCCACTAGTTCCTGGGGCTGAGGTGACTTCCACTAGTTCCTGGTGCTGAGGTGACTTCCACTAGTTCCTGGTGCTGAGGTGACTTCCACTAGTTCCTGGTGCTGAGGTGACTTCCACTAGTTCCTGGTGCTGAGGTGACTTCCACTAGTTCCTGGTGCTGAGGTGACTTCCACTAGTTCCTGGTGCTGAGGTGACTTCCACTAGTTCCTGGTGCTGAGGTGACTTCCACTAGTTCCTGGTGCTGAGGTGACTTCCACTCGTTCCTGGTGCTGAGGTGACTTCCACTAGTTCCTGGTGCTGAGGTGACTTCCACTAGTTCCTGGTGCTGAGGTGACTTCCACTCGTTCCTGGTGCTGAGGTGACTTACACTAGTTCCTGGGGCTGAGCTTGATGTTGAAACCTCTGTAGATGTTGGTGAGATCGGACTGTAAATAGAACACATAACGGTAGTCACATTAGCCTCTGCGGTAGTTAGTTAGCTAGCTAGCTAACGTAACCGAACAAAGCTAACATTAGCTTGCAAAGTTACAAATCACATCGCTACCTCAGCTTGACTTATTTTCTGCTTTGTTGATGTTGGCTGATCGGATGTCTTCCTCTTTGAAGTTGAGGGGTAAATCCATGAAACAGCATATTTTTTTCTACGTTCGACGACGTGGCAAACCCATCAGTTGAGACTTCAACTCCGTTTCGAAATCCTCTGACTGATAGTGCTGGCTACAAAACACAGACATTTTTATATTTCTTAGATCAGTTAGATACATCTCCACGGGGCAGTACTACGTACTGAAATCACTGTGAATTCTGGATATTGTAGTTTTCTTTCAACCAGGAAATGTATCTGCCCCGTTTCTACCTGTGAGATACAGAAACGTCCGGTTTGTTGTTATTATTTTTGGGAAGCACAATTAATTCTGAGTTCAGGCAGAAAACTATCTGAAAACTATTTCTAAGCTGCGTACGTTCAGATTTTCCGAACTCACTTCCTTGTTTAAATCACCTGCGCTGCTCGTGTTTTGAAGTCCACAATGTAAGGGGAGGTTGTAAGGGTTAGGCTAGATGGTGATGGACAGAGAGATCAGCCAATTAAAACCAACGGTTGTTTCGTCCGCTCCTGTCTTGGGGTTCCATTCAAGTTCCATTCCGAGGCGCTGTGAAACAAGACAAGTTTTGTAGTTTCAGCTGATCCATGTTTTATAATGGAAGGGTTCGTTTTGTAGTTTCAGCTGATCCATGTTTTATAATGGAAGGGTTAGTTTTGCATGCACACACACGAGTGTGTGTAATTTAGTTTCATTGGTTTAGTCACCCCTGAAGATCACTCTGAAAAAGTCAATAGGATTGATCGTCCTGCCCTCCTGTCATTAACTTACTATAAAAGGGACTCATTTCGCTCCCTGGGTAATCTTGTTAAAGACGGCTTCTGGTTCCATGACTATATGATTGTCATTGTCTCCCTTTCTCTCTCTCTCTCTCTCTCTCTGTCTCTCTCTCTCTGTCTCTCTGTCTGTCTGTCTGTCTGTCTGTCTGTCTGTCTGTCTGTCTGTCTGTCTGTCTGTCTGTCTCTCTCTCTCTCTCTCTCTCTCTCTCTCTCTCTCTCTCTCTCTCTCTCTCTCTCTCTCTCTCTCTCTCCCTCTCTCTCTGTCTCTCTCTCTCCCTCTCTTTCTCTCTCTCTCTCTCTCTGTCTCTCTCTCTCTCTCTGTCTCTTTTTCTCCCTCCCTCCGAGGTAATAACATATCTATATACATGTCGTGATGTGACTTTCATTAATCTGATGACTGTTATGTATCTAATCAACTAACTATGTTTAATTGTTACTCGATTAAATTAATCATGGAACAATTAACTCATTAGGAATTTGTTTAGCGAATTACCTTCTCCAGAATTAAACTTTAGAATATATATAAGTTATATATCGATAACAGTAAATTATTAATCATTACCTCATATTAGTCTCATAATTCTGAACAGTCGCATACTCATTGCATCTGCACAAACCCCAGCCTTACTGATCATTCCATTCCACACAAATGTATTTAATTATTTATTTACTAACTAACTAAATGATAACACAGGATATACACACACACACACACACACACACACACACACACACACACACACACACACACACACACACACACACACACACACACACACACACACACGGTATAGATTATTGATTAGAAACTTAGGCTACTTAGGCTACTTTGTCGTCTTCACCTCGTGTTGATTTTCAGGATCATAACCAATGGAGACCTAAGCTGCAGCTTGAGTCCTTCTGGTCTGCTATGTTCATTCTCAACTCATCCTTTATACACTCTGGTAAAAAGGGGGCGTTCCTTCACGCTGACACGCTCTCTGAGCTCCCTCAGGCGTGGCTACTTACTGGGGCAAAGTATCATCAAAACTATGATCGCGTTAGAAAATGTAAATCACATTCCTATCTTAACAAAAAATATGATCATCTTCTTTGATATTTCCTACGCAACGTAAAGGATGAAAACCTGACATGTACAGTGTATATACTCTTCAAGTTATCAATATTTTCGTCATAACATTTTTATACCATTTTTAATGACATAGCAAAATAGACATTTGTTTTCCGTAGACGATCTCTCATCACATTCGAATGTTAGGAATATTGTTCCAGTGTTCACTTTTGGACGTTCAATTTTTTTTGGGCGGCAAAAGTCTTCTGGAAACAAAGGCCATTCCAATCCCAAAGCTAGTTCTCTCCTGCTTAAATCTACGACTGGGTGTGAGGTTTCAAAAAGTGGCCCAGTGGGTGAGAGAAGGTCTGGCCGTTGTCAACCGTTGTCAAGCTGATCTGAGCCCTTGGATCCTCATGTGTAGTCATGATGACCAGTACCTAGTCAATGTCCAGGGGTATGAAGTACCAGGTAATACCGTGGCTATATACAGGAAGTACCAGGTAATAACATGGCTATATACAGGAAGTACCAGGTAATAACATAGCTATATACAGGAAGTACCAGGTAATACCGTGGCTATATACAGGAAGTACCAGGTAATAACATGGCTATATACAGGAAGTACCAGGTAATAACATGGCTATATACAGGAAGTACCAGGTAATAACATAGCTATATACAGGAAGTAGCAGGTAATAACACGGCTATATACATGAAGTACCAGGTAATAACATGGCTATATACAAGGAGTACCAGGTAATAACATGGCTATATACAGGGAGTACCAGGTAATAACATGGCTATATACAGGAAGTACCAGGTAATAACATGTCTATATACAAGGAGTACCAGGTAATAACATGGCTATATACAGGAAGTACCAGGTAATAACATGGTTATATACAGGGAGTACCAGTACCTAGTGTATGTCCAGTGGAGGATGGGGGGAGTGGAGGAGGGAGTGAGATGGAGAGGAGGAGGAGTGGAGGAGGGGGGAGTGGAGGAGGGAGTGAGAGGGAGAAGAGGAGGAGGGAGAGTGGAGAAGAGGGGGAGTGGAGGAGACGGGGAGGGGGTAGAGGGGGAGGAGAGGAGAGGGGGAGGTGAGGTGGGGGGGAGAGGAAGAAGAGGGGGAGGGGGTAGAGGATGGGGAGGAGAGGAGAGGAGAGGGGGAGGTGAGGGGGAAAGAGGAAGAAGAGGGGAGGGGGTAGAGGAGGGGGAGAGATAGAGGAACATGCCATCAAAAGGAACATAAAAAAATTAACATTAAACTCGGCATCCTCCCCCGCCGGCGCAGGGTTCTTCTTTGTGGAGAAGGACAAAACCCTGCGCCTGTGCATCGACTACCGGGGCTTCAACGATGAAGAACCGCTACCCGCTACCACTCATCGCCTCTTGCCTCGAGCCGCTCCAGGTGGCCACCATTTTCTCCATGTTGGACCTGCAGAACGCCTACCACCTGATAAGGGAAGGGGACGAGTGGAAGACAGCCTTCAACATGGCCAGCGGACACTACGAGTATCTGGTCTTACCAACACCCCTGCTGTGTTCCAGGTTAATGACGTTTCTCCACGACATGTTGAACCGGTTTGTTGTCGTCTACCTCGACGACATGCTCGTTTTCTTTGCCCAAGAACACGTCCGACAGGTCCTCCAGCACCTCCTGGAGAATCAGCTTTTTGTGAAAGTGGAGAAATGCGAATTCCATCGCTCCACCATCCCCTTCCTTGGTTACATCATCACTGCAGGGAATGTACAGCTGGATCATAGGAAGGTGAGAGCGGTGGTGGATTGGCCTCAGCCTACATCCAGAGTGCAGCTGAAACGTTTCCTGAGATTTCTATCATCGTATCCGGGGTTACGGCATCCTGGCTTCCCCCCTGTCTGCACTCACCTCTCCCAAGGTTCCGTTCACGTGGTCCCTAGCTGCTGACCGGGCGTTCCGGGACCTCAAGCACCGCTTCACCACTGCTCCCATATTGGTTCATCCCGACCCGTCAGTTCGTGGCCGATGCTTCAGATGTCGGAGTGGGGGCTGTCCTGTCCTGGACCTCAAATTACATCCCTGCGCCTTCTTCTCCCATCGCCTCAGAGAGGAACTACCATGTGGGGAATTGTGAGCTTCTCGTGGTGAAGATGGCATTGGAGGAGTGGAGACATTGGTTGGAGGGGGCGAAACATCCGTTCATTTTGTGGACCGACCACAAGAACCTGGAATATCTCCACACTGCCAAGCATCTCAATTCCAGGCAAGCTAGGTGAGCCCTGCTTTTCACCCGGTTTAACTTCTCCCTCTCCTACCAATCACGATCCAAGTATATCAACCACGGATGCACTATCACGTCGCTATAGGCCCTTGGACCCCGAGATCATCCTTCCAACATCGTGTTTGGTGACAACACTCAGCTGAGGAATAGGGAAGCAGGTCCGTGAGGCGCAGCGTTCCCAACCAAACCCCGGATGTTTGTACCCAGATTACTGGATGCTTGTGCTTGGCGCTCCTCGGTCCTGGAGTGTGCCCACTCCTCCAGGCTTGCTCCCGTCGGACCCTGGCCTTTGTGCGACAATGCTTTTGGTGGCCTGCACGGCGGAGACATCCTCGGGCAATCTCCGGCTGGTCTCCTTCAACCACTGCCTGTCCCTCACCGTCCCTGTTCTCACATATCCCTGGACTTCATCACGGGTCTCCCCCCGTCTGATGGCAACACCGCCATCCTGACAGTAGTGGACTGGTTTTCCAAAGAAACCCACTTCATTCTTCTCCCCAAGCTACCCTCAGCCAAGGAGACGACCCAGTTCATGGTGCAGTCTTCCGGATCCATTTACTCCCGGTGTACAGGGTCTCCGACTGGTATCCTAAGTTCTTGTCCCGGTTCTGGAAGGCATTCTGCACGCTCATTGGGTCATCGGCCAGCATGTCCTCTGGGTTCCACCCGCAGTCCAACGGCCAGTCGGAGCGAGCCAATCAAGACCTGGAGACGACTCTTCGTCACTTTATCTCTGCCAACCTCACCACTTGGAGCCAGCAACTCGTGTGAGTTGAATACGCCCACAACATCCTCCCCTGCTCTGCCACTGGGCTCTCGCCTTTCGAGTGTTCCCTGGGTTATCAGCCCCCGCTCTTCCCGGAGAAAAAGGTTGGCATACCCTCAGCCCAGATGTTTGTCCACCGCTGTCGCCGTAGATGGAAGAGAGCCCGGTCGGCTCTTCTCAAGACCGCCTCCAGGTATCGACGACAAGCGAACCGCCACCGGACCCCAACTCCCCGCTATCGTCTTGGGCAGAGGGTATGGCTATCCACTCGTGATCTGCCTCTCCGGGTGGAGTCCCGCAAACTTTCCCCCCATTTTATCGGCCCTTTCCCCATCTCCAAGATCATTAGCTCCTCTGCTATTCATCTTCTGTTGCCCCCGTACCCTCTGTTGGATTAAACCTATGTCTTACAGCCCTTTGTCTCCTGTTTCTTCCTAGTGGCGCAGCGGTCTAAGGCACTGCTTCTCAGTGCTAGAGGCATCACTACAGACCCTGGTTTGATTCCAGTCTGTGTCACAACTGGCCGTGATTGGGAGTCCCATAAGGTGGCACACAATTGGCCCAGCGTTATCCGGGTTAGGGTTTGGCTGGGGTAGGCCGTCATTGTAAATAACAATTTGTTCTTAACTGACTTGCCTAGTTAAATAAAAAATAAAAACAATTAAAAAGCTTTTGACTAAATTTGGCCTGATGGAAAGTGGTGTTGGGGAAAAACATATGACGTTATAAAATCCATGTACACAAACAACAAGTGTGCGGTTAAAATGGGCAAAAAACAACACATTTCTTTCCACAGGGCCGTGGGGCGAGACAGGGATGCAGCTTGAGCCCCACCCTCCATAACAGATATATCAACGAATTGGCGCGGGCACTAGAACAGTCTGCAGCACCCGGCTTCACCCTACTGGACTCAAATGTCTACTGTTTGCTGATGATCTGGTACTTCTGTCCCCAACTAAGGAGGACCTACAGAGGCACCTATATCTTCTGCAAAGATTCTGTCAAACCTGGGCCCTGACAGTAAATCTCAGTAGGACAAAATAATGGTGTTCCAAAAAAGGTCCCGTTCCCAGGACCAGAAATACAAATTCCATCTAGACACTGTTGCCCTGGAGCACACAAAAAAACTATACATACCTCGGCCTAAACATCAGCGCAACAGGTAACTTCCACAAAGCTGTGAACGATCTGACAAGGCAAGAAGGGCCTTCTATTTTGTATTTTTATTTTATTTTACCTTTATTTATACAGATCCTTTCTCATTGAGATAACATCTCTTTTCCAAGAGAGACCTGGTCCAATATTAGCAGGGGCAACAAAGTTTCAGACAAAACCACTTACATACACTAACACAACATTAGCTTCTTACGGGCAGGTGGGATGGTAGCGTCCCACGTGGCCAACATCCGGTGAATTTACGATGCGCGAAAAACAAAAATACTAAATTTAAATATTTAACATTCTTGAAGATATATGTGTCATACATCAAAATAAAGCTTAACTTCTTATTAATCCATCCGCTGTGTCAGATTTCAAAAAGGCTTTACGGCGAAAGCACACCATGCCATTATCTGAGGACAGCGCCCCGCGTACAAAAGCCTGCAAAACATATTTCAACCAGGCAGGTGCGCCACAAAAGTCAGAAAATAGCGATATAATTCATGCCTTACCTTTGAAGATCTTCTTCTGTTGGCACTCCAAAATGTCCCAGAAACATCACAAATAGTCCTTTTGTTTGATAATGTCCTTCTTTATGTCCCAAAAATGTCCATTTATTTGGCGCGTTTGATTCAGAAATACACCGGTTTCAACTCGCCCAACATCTAATAAGTTACCTATAAACTTGGTCCAAACATTTCAAACAACGTTCCTAATCCAACCTCAGGTACCCTAAAATGTAAATAATTGATCAAATTTAAGACGGAATAAACTGTTTCTAATACCGGATAAAAACAATGTGAAGCGCGCTCCAGTTCACACGCATCAAAACAGTAGAGTCCATCTGGAGTGACACTTACAATGAATAGGACTACTTCTTCATTTCTCAAAAGAAAAACATCAAACAATTTCTGAAGACTGTTGACATCTAGTGGAAGCCATAGGAACTGCAACCAGTTTCCTAATAATAAGGGTATCCCATAGAAACCATTGGAAAATCCTATGACCTCAATTTTATTTCTCCCCTGGATAGTTTGTCCTCGGGGTTTCGCCTGCCAAATCAGTTCTGTTATTTTCACAGACATTATTTTAACAGTTTTAGAAACTTTAGAGTGTTGTCTATCCAAATCTACCAATTATATGCATATCCTAGCTTCTGGACCTGAGTAACAGGCAGTTTACTTTGGGCACACTTTTCATCCGGATGTCAAAATACTGCCCCCTACCCCAGAGAGGTTAAACAAAACTATAGACACACATACAGGACAACAATGACATATTATGTGAAAAAACACGAAAGTCTTGACTAAAAAACAGCCCTCCTAAAGACAATTACACTCTTCTATGATATATACATCGATCAAGTGTTTAAACTCCACCAACGAAACTAGATCATCACATTTTAAAATGTTCAGGAGAGAATTCCAGGACCACGGTGCTGAGTAACTAAAACTATTTCTACCATGACCTGTTGTAATTTTTGGTTCTGTTAGAAGCAAATGAGAACGGGACCGTAATTTATATTGATTTACTGACCTGATTAAAAAAGAACAGAGATAAAATGGCATTTTACCCAATGTGGCCTTATAAATCAGTTTATACCAGTGTTTAAACCTACACAAGGTCAATGACGACCAGCCAACATCGATGTAGAGATCACAATGATGTGTTTTTGATTTGTAATGAACCTGAGGGCCGCATGATAGACTGAATCAAGTGCTCTCAGGGTAGTGGCTGAGGCCTGCATATATATATAACATCACTAAAATCTAAAACCGACAGTAATGTACATCGTACCAGCTCCTTCCTGGCCTCCAGAGAAAAACAAGCCTCTCAGGGTAGTGGCTGAGGCCTGCATATATATATAACATCACTAAAATCTAAAACTGCCAGTAATGTACATCGTACCAGCTCCTTCCTGGCCTCCAGAGAAAAACAAGCCTCTCAGGGTAGTGGCTGAGGCCTGCATATATATATAACATCACTAAAATCTAAAACCGACAGTAATGTACATCGTACCAGCTCCTTCCTGGCCTCCAGAGAAAAACAAGCCTCTCAGGGTAGTGGCTGAGGCCTGCATATATATATAACATCACTAAAATCTAAAACTGCCAGTAATGTACATCGTACCAGCCCCTTCCTGGCCTCCAGAGAAAAACAAGCCTCTCAGGGTAGTGGCTGAGGCCTGCATATATATATAACATCACTAAAATCTAAAACTGCCAGTAATGTACATCGTACCAGCTCCTTCCTGGCCTCCAGAGAAAAACAAGCCTCTCAGGGTAGTGGCTGAGGCCTGCATATATATATAACATCACTAAAATCTAAAACTGCCAGTAATGTACATCGTACCAGCTCCTTCCTGGCCTCCAGAGAAAAACAAGCCTCTCAGGGTAGTGGCTGAGGCCTGCATATATATATAACATCACTAAAATCTAAAACTGCCAGTAATGTACATCGTACCAGCTCCTTCCTGGCCTCCAGAGAAAAACAAGCCTTATGCCGATAATAAAACCTATTTTCAGCTTGAGCTTCCTTATCAAGTTCTCTACATGAACACTGAAGCTCAGCTTATCATCAACCCACACACCCAAATATTTGTACCATTTAACTTGCAATGACATGATTAGTAACATGCGGGGCATTTGAAAATACCATGCATTTAGTTTTACCCGAATTTAGAACCAGCATTATGCCATCAAAAGGAACATAAAATTCAACATACCAATTAAGATCTGGCAAAAAAAATACTTGAATCAGTTATAGAACCCATTGCCCTTTATGGTTGTGAGGTCTGGGGTCAATCAATCAATCAAGTTTATTTTATATAGCCCTTCGTACATCAGCTAATATCTCAAAGTGCTGTACAGAAACCCAGCCTAAAACCCCAAACAGCAAGCAATGCAGGTGTAGAAGCACGGTGGCTAGGAAAAACTCCCTAGAAAGGCCAAAACCTAGGAAGAAACCTAGAGAGGAACCAGGCTATGAGGGGTGGCCAGTCCTCTTCTGGCTGTGCCGGGTGGAGATTATAACAGAACTATGCCAAGATGTTCAAAATGTTCATAAGTGACAAGCATGGTCAAATAATAATCATGAATAATTTTCAGTTGGCTTTTCATAGCCGATCATTAAGAGTTGAAAACAGCAGGTCTGGGACAGGTGGCGGTTCCATAACCGCAGGCAGAACAGTTGAAACTGGAATAGCAGCAAGGCCAGGTGGACTGGGGACAGCAAGGAGTCATCATGCCCGGTAGTCCTGACGTATGGTCCTAGGGCTCAGGTCCTCCGAGAGAGAGAAAGAAAGAGAGAAGGAGAAAATTAGAGAGAGCCAAGATTTTCAAAATGTTCATGAATGACAAGCATGGTCAAATAATAATCAGGAATAAATGTCAGTTGGCTTTTCATAGCCGATCATTAAGAGTTGAAAGCAGCAGGTCTGGGACAGGTAGGGGTTCCATAACCGCAGGCAGAGCAGTTGAAACTGGAACAGCAGCAAGGCCAGGTGGACTGGGGACAGCAAGGAGTCATCATGCCCGGTTTGCCGTGACGTATGGTCCTAGGGCTCAGGTTCTCAGAGAGAGAGAAAGAAAGAGAGAACGAGAGAATTAGAGAGAGCATACTTAAATTCACACAGGACACTGGATAAGACAGGAGAAGTACTCCAGGTATAACCAACTGACCCTAGCCCCCCGACACATAAACTACTGCAGCATAAATACTGGAGGCTGAGACAGGAGCGGTCAGGAGACACTGTGGCCCCATCCGAAAGATACCCCCGGACAGGGCCAAACAGGAAGGATATAACCCCACCCACTTTGCCAAAGCACAGCCCCCGCACCACTAGAGGGATATCTTCAACCACCAACTTACAATCCTGAGACAAGGCCGAGTATAGCCCACACAGATCTCCACCACAGCACAAACCAAGGGGGGGCGCCAACCCAGACAGGAAGATCACGTCAGTAACTCAACCCACTCAAGTGACGCACCCCTCCTAGGGACGGCATGAAAGAGCACCAGTAAGCCAGTGACTCAGCCCCTGTAATAGGGTTAGAGGCAGAGAATCCCAGTGGAGAGAGGGGAACCGGCCAGGCAGAGACAGCAAGGGCGGTTCGTTGCTCCAGAGCCTTTCCGTTCACCTTCACACTCCTGGGCCAGACTACACTCAATCATATGACCTACTGAAGAGATAAGTCTTCAGTAAAGACTTAAAGGTTGAGACCGAGTCTGCGTCTCTCACATGGGTAGGCAGACCGTTCCATAAAAATGGAGATCTATAGGAGAAAGCCCTGCCTCCCGCTGTTTGCTTAGAAATTCTAGGGACAATTAGGAGGCCTGCGTCTTGTGACCGTAGCGTACGTATAGGTATGTACGGCAGGACCAACTCGGAAAGATAGGTAGGAGCAAGCCCATGTAACGCTTTATAGGTTAACAGTAAAACCTTGAAATCAGCCCTTGCCTTAACAGGAAGCCAGTGTAGGGAAGCTAGCACTGGAGTAATATGATCAAATTTCTTGGTTCTAGTCAGGATTCTAGCAGCCGTATTTAGCACTAACTGAAGTTTATTTAGTGCTTTATCCGGGTAGCCGGAAAGTAGAGCATTGCAGTAGTCTAACCTAGAAGTAACAAATGCATGGATTAATTTTTCTGCATCATTTTTGTACAGAAAATTTCTGATTTTTGCAATGTTACGTAGATGGAAAAAAGCTGTCCTTGAAACAGTCTTGATATGTTCGTCAAAAGAGAGATCAGGGTCAAGAGTAACGCCGAGGTCCTTCACAGTTTTATTTGAGACGACTTTACAACCATCAAGATTAATTGTCAGATTTAACAGAAGATCTCTTTGTTTCTTGGGACCTAGAACAAGCATCTCTGTTTTGTCCGAGTTTAAAAGTAGAAAGTTTTCAGCCATCCACTTCCTTATGTCTGAAACACAGGCTTCTAGCGAGGGCAATTTTGGGGCTTCACCATGTTTCATTGAAATGTACAGCTGTGTGTCATCCGCATAGCAGTGAAAGTTAACATTATGTTTTCGAATAACATCCCCAAGAGGTAAAATATATAGTGAAAACAATAGTGGTCCTAAAACGGAACCTTGAGGAACACCGAAATGTACAGTTGATTTGTCAGAGGACAAACCATTCACAGAGACAAACTGATATCTTTCCGACAGGTAAGATCTAAACCAGGCTAGAACTTGTCCGTGTAGACCAATTTGGGTTTCCAGTCTCTCCAAAAGAATGTGGTGATCGATGGTGTCAAAGGCAGCACTAAGGTCTAGTAGCACGAGGACAGATGCAGAGCCTCGGTCTGACGCCATTAAAAGGTCATTTACCACCTTCACAAGTGCAGTCTCAGTGCTATGATGGGGTCTAAAACCAGACTGAAGCATTTCGTATACATTGTTTGTCTTCAGGAAGGCAGTGAGTTGCTGCGCAACAGCTTTTTCTAAACTTTTTGAGAGGAATGGAAGATTCGATATAGGCCGATAGTTTTTTATATTTTCCGGGTCAAGGTTTGGCTTTTTCAAGAGAGGCTTTATTACTGCCACTTTTAGTGAGTTTGGTACACATCCGGTGGATAGAGAGCTGTTTATTATGTTCAACATAGGAGGGCCAAGCACAGGAAGCAGCTCTTTCAGTAGTTTAGTAGGAATAGGATCCAGTATGCAGCTTGAAGGTTTAGAGGCCATGATTATTTTCATCATTGTGTCAAGAGATATAGTACTAAAACACTTAAGTGTCTCTCCCGATCCCAGGCCCTGGCAGAGCTGTGCAGATCCAGGACAGCTAAGCCCTGGAGGAATACGCAGATTCAAAGAGGAGTCCGTAATTTGCTTTCTAATGGTCATGATCTTTTCCTCAAAGAAGTTCATGAATTTATTACTGCTGAAGTGAAAGCCATCCTCTCTTCGGGAATGCTGCTTTTTAGTTAGCTTTGCAACAGTATCAAAAATAAATTTTGGATTGTTCTTATTTTCCTCGATTAAGTTGGAAAAGTAGGATGATCGAGCAGCAGTGAGGGCTCTTCGGTACTGCACGGTACTGTCTTTCCAAGCTAGTCGGAAGACTTCCAGTTTGGTGTGGCGCCATTTCCGTTCCAATTTTCTGGAAGCTTGCTTCAAAGCTCGGGTATTTTCTGTATACCAGGGAGCTAGTTTCTTATGACAAATGTTTTTCGTTTTTAGGGGTGCAACTGCATCTAGGGTATTGCGCAAGGTTAAATTGAGTTCCTCAGTTAGGTGGTTAACTGATTTTTGTCCTCTGACGTCCTTGGGTAGGCAGAAGGAGTCTGGAAGGGCATCAAGGAATTTTTGTGTTGTCTGAGAATTTATAGCACGACTTTTGATGCTCCTTGGTTGGGGTCTGAGCAGATTATTTGTTGCGATTGCAAACGTAATAAAATGGTGGTCCGATAGTCCAGGATTATGTGGAAAAACATTAAGATCTACAACATTTATTCCATGGGACAAAACTAGGTCCAGAGTATGACTGTGGCAGTGAGTAGGTCCAGAGACATGTTGGACAAAACCCACTGAGTCGATGATGGCTCCGAAAGACTTTTGGAGTGGGTCTGTGGACTTCTCCATATGAATATTAAAATCACCAAAAATTTGAATATGATCTGCTATGACTACAAGGTCTGATAGGAATTCAGGGAACTCAGAGAGGAACGCTGTATATGGCCCAGGAGGCCTGTAAACAGTAGCTATAAAAAGTGATTGAGTAGGCTGCATAGATTTCATGACTAGAAGCTCAAAAGACGAAAACGTCATTTTTTTTTTTGTAAATTGAAATTTGCTATCGTAAATGTTAGCAACACCTCCGCCTTTGCGGGATGCACGGGGGATATGGTCACTAGTGTAACCAGGAGGTGAGGCCTCATTTAACACAGTAAATTCATCAGGCTTAAGCCATGTTTCAGTCAGGCCAATCACATCAAGATTATGATCAGTGATTAGTTCATTGACTATGACTGCCTTTGAAGTGAGGGATCTAACATTAATATTTTGAGATGTGAGGTATCACGATCTCTTTCAATAATGGCAGGAATGGAGGAGGTCTTTATCCTAATGAGATTGCTAAGGCGAACACCGCCATGTTTAGTTTTGCCCAACCTAGGTCGAGGCACAGACACAGTCTCAATGGGGATGGCTGAGCTGACTACACTGACTGTGCTATTGGCAGACTCCACTAAGCTGGCAGGTTGGCTAACAGCCTGCTGCCTGGCCTGCACCCTATTTCATTGTGGAGCTAGAGGAGTTAGAGCCCTATCTATGTTAGTAGATAAGATGAGAGCACCCCTCCAGCTAGGATGGAGTCCGTCACTCCTCAGCAGGTCAGGCTTGGTCCTGTTTGTGGGTGAGTCCCAGAAAGAGGGCCAATTATCTACAAATTCTATCTTTTGGGAGGGGCAGAAAACAGTTTTCAACCAGCGATTGAGTTGTGAGACTCTGCTGTAGAGCTCATCACTCCCCCTTACTGGGAGGAGCCAGAGACAATTACTCGATGCCGACACATCTTTCTAGCTGATTTACACGCTGAAGCTATGTTGCACTTGGTGACCTCTGACTGTTTCATCCTAACATCGTTGGTGCCGACGTGGATAACAATATCTCTATACTCTCTACACTCGCCAGATTTAGCTTTAGCCAGCACCATCTTTAGATTAGCCTTAACGTCGGTAGCCCTGCCCCCTGGTAAACAGTGTATGATCGCTGGGTGATTCGCTTTAAGTCTAATACTGCGGGTAATGGAGTCGCCAATGACTAGGGTTTTCAATTTGTCAGAGCTAATGGTTGGAGCCTTCGGCGTCTCAGACCCCGTAGCGGGAGGAGTAGAGACAAGAGAAGACTCAGCCTCAAACTCCGACTCGCTACATAATGGGGAAAACCGGTTGAAAGTTTCTGTCGGCTGAATGAGCGACACCAGTTGAGCATTCCAACAGCATTTCCCTCCAGAAGCCATGAGAAAGTTGTCCGGCTGCGGGGACTGTGCGGGGGGATTTATACTAACGTTAGTATCTGTACTTACTGGTGGCACAGACGCTGTTTCTTCCTTTCCTACACTGAAATTACCCTTGCCTAACGATTGCGTCTGAAGCCGGGCTTGCAGCACAGCTATCCTCGCCATAAGGCGATCGTTCTCCTGTATATTATGAGTACAGCGACTGCAATTAGAAGACATCATGTTAATGTTACTACTTAGCTTCGGCTGTTGAAGGTGCTGACGAACCATGTCCAGATAAAGCGTCCGGAGTGAAAAAGTTGGGTCCGCTCACCAAACAAGAATTCACAAAATGGGACAAACACCAAATTGAGACTCTACATGCAGAATTCTGCAAAAATATCCTCCGTGTACAACGTAAAACACCAAATAATGCATGCAGAGCAGAATTAGGCAGAACCTAAAAGGAAGCGATCCCCAAAACTTCCATAACAAAGCCATCACCTACAGAGAAATAAACCTGGAGAAGAGTCCCCTAAGCAAGCTGGTCCTGGAGCTCTGTTCAGAAACAGACCCCACAGAGCCTCAGGACAGTAACACAATTAAACCCAACCAAATCATGAGAAAACAAAAAGATAATTACTTGACACATTGGAAAGAATTTAAAAAAATCTGAGCAAACTAGATTGTTATTTGGCTCTAAACAGAGAGTACACCGTGGCAGAATACCTGACCACTGTGACTGACCCAAACTTAAGGAAAGCTTTGACTATGTACAGACTCAGTGAGCATAGCCTTGCTATTGAGAAAGGCCGCTGTAGGAAGACCTGGATCTCAAGAGAAGACAGGCTATGTGCACACTGCCCACACAATGAGGTGGAAACTGAGCTGCACTTCCTAACCTCCTGCCAAATGTATGACCATATTAGAGACACATATTTGATAAACTCCCATATCTACTGAGTGAAATACCACAGTGTGCAATAACAGCAGCAAGATTTGTGACCTGTTGCCACAAGAAAAGGGCAACCAGTGAAGAACAAACACCATTGTAAATACAACCTATATTTATGTTGATTTATTTTCCCATTTGCACTTTAACTATTTCCACATCATTACAACACTGTATATATACATAATATGATGTTTTAATTGTCTCAGTTCTTTTGGAACTTCTGTGAGTGTAATGTTTACTGTTCGTTTTTTATTGTTCATTTCACTTTTGTTTATTATCTACTTCACTTGCTTTGGCAATGTTCACATATGTTTCCCATGCCAATCAAGCTCTTTAAATTGAAATTGAGAGAGAGAGAGATAAAGAGAGAGAGAGAAGGAGCGAGAGAGACAGAGAGAGATAGAGAGACAGAGAGAGGAGAGAGAGAGAAGGAGAGAGAGAGAGAGAGAGAGAGCGCGAGAGAGAGAAGGAGAGAGAAGGAAAGAGAGCGAGAAGGAGAGAGAGCGAGAGAGAGGAGAGAGAGAGAAGGAGAGAGAGAGAGAGAGAGAAGGAGAGAGAGAGGGTGAGCGAGAGAGAAGGATAGAGAGAGAGAAGGAGAGAGAGAGAGAGAGAGTTGGATAGATAGATAGATAGATAGATAGATAGATAGATAGATAGATAGATAGATAGATAGATAGATAGATAGATAGATAGATAGATAGATAGATAGATAGATAGATAGATAGATAGATAGATAGATAGATAGATAGATAGATAGATAGAAGGAGTCTCTCAGAGGGGATACTGGCTGACCCAGAGTCTCTCAGAGGGGATACTGGCTGACCCAGAGTCTATCAGAGGGGATACTGGCTGACCCAGAGTCTCTCAGAGGGGATACTGGCTGACCCAGAGTCTATCAGAGGGGATACTGGCTGACCCAGAGTCTCTCAGAGGGGATACTGGCTGACCCAGAGTCTATCAGAGGGGATACTGGCTGACCCAGAGTCTCTCAGAGGGGATACTGGCTGACCCAGAGTCTATCAGAGGGGATACTGGCTGACCCAGAGTCTCTCAGAGGGGATACTGGCTGACCCAGAGTCTCTCAGAGGGGATACTGGCTGACTTTAGAGGAGAGACAGACTGTCAGTGTTGTGAAGAGAAATGGAATTGAGGAAGAAAGAGTGAACGAGAAAAGAGTGAGAAACACAATCTGGTCTGATGACATACCAGACAATAATCTGATCTGATGACATACCAGACAATAATCTGATCTGATGACATACCAGACAATAATCTGATTTGATGACATACCAGACAATAATCTGATGACATACAAGACAATAATCTGATGACATACAAGACAATAATCTGATGACATACCAGACAATAATCTGATGACATACCAGACTATAATCTGATGACATACCAGACAATAATCTGATGACATACCAGACAATAATCTGATTTGATGACATACCAGACAATAATCTGATGACATATCAGACAATAATCTGATGACATACCAGACAATAATCTGATGACATACCAGACAATAATCTGATGACATACCAGACAATAATCTGATGACATACCAGACAATAATCTGATCTGATGACATACCAGACAATAATCTGATCTGATGACATACCAGACAATAATCTGATCTGATGACATACCAGACAATAATCTGATCTGATGACATACCAGACAATAATCTGATGACATATCAGACAATAATCTGATGACATACAAGACAATAATCTGATGACATACCAGACAATAATCTGATGACATACCAGACTATAATCTGATGACATACCAGACAATAATCTGATGACATACCAGACAATAATCTGATTTGATGACATACCAGACAATAATCTGATGACATATCAGACAATAATCTGATGACATACCAGACAATAATCTGATGACATACCAGACAATAATCTGATGACATACCAGACAATAATCTGATGACATACCAGACAATAATCTGATCTGATGACATACCAGACAATAATCTGATCTGATGACATACCAGACAATAATCTGATCTGATGACATACCAGACAATAATCTGATGACATATCAGACAATAATCTGATGACATACCAGACAATAATCTGATGACATACCAGACAATAATCTGATGACATACCAGACTATAATCTGATGACATACCAGACAACAATCTGATGACATACCAGACAATAATCTGATTTGATGACATACCAGACAATAATCTGATGACATATCAGACAATAATCTGATGACATACCAGACAATAATCTGATGACATACCAGACAATAATCTGATGACATACCAGACAATAATCTGATGACATACCAGACAATAATCTGATCTGATGACATACCAGACAATAATCTGATGACATACCAGACAATAATCTGATGACATACCAGACAATAATCTGATCTGATGACATACCAGACAATAATCTGATGACATACCAGACAATAATCTGATGACATACCAGACAATAATCTGATCTGATGACATACCAGACAATAATCTGATGACATACCAGACAATAATCTGATCTGATGACATACCAGACAATAATCTGATCTGATGACATACCAGACAATAATCTGATCTGATGACATACCAGACAATAATCTGATGACATACCAGACAATAATCTGATCTGATGACATACCAGACAATAATCTGATCTGATGACATACCAGACAATAATCTGATGACATACCAGACAATAATCTGATCTGATGACATACCAGACAATAATCTGATGACATACCAGACAATAATCTGATCTGATGACATACCAGACAATAATCTGATCTGATGACATACCAGACAATAATCTGATTTTATGACATACCAGACAACAATCTGGTCTGATGATATACCAGACAATAATCTGATGACATACCAGACAATAATCTGATGACATACCAGACAACAATCTGATCTGATGACATACCAGACAATAATCTGATCTGATGACATACCAGACAATAATCTGATGACATACCAGACAACAATCTGATCTGATGACATACCAGACAATAATCTGATGACATACCAGACAATAATCTGATCTGATGACATACCAGACAATAATCTGATGAAATACCAGACAACAATCTGATCTGATGACATACCAGACAATAATCTGATCTGATGACATACCAGACAATAATCTGATGACATACCAGACAACAATCTGATCTGATGACATACCAGAAAATAATCTGATCTGATGACATACCAGACAATAATCTGATCTGATGACATACCAGACAATAATCTGATCTGATGACATACCAGACAATCTGATCTGATGACATACCAGACAATAATCTGATCTGATGACATACCAGACAATAATCTGATCTGATGACATACCAGACAATAATCTGATCTGATGACATACCAGACAATAATCTGATCTGATGAAATACCAGACAATAATCTGATGACATACCAGACAATAATCTGATGACATACCAGAGAATAATCTGATCTGATGACATACCAGAGAATAATCTGATCTGATGACATACCAGACAATAATCTGATCTGATGAAATACCAGACAATAATCTGATGACATACCAGACAATAATCTGATGACATACCAGACAACAATCTGATCTGATGACATACCAGACAATAATCTGATCTGATGACATACCAGATAATAATCTGATCTGATGACATACCAGACAATAATCTGATCTGATGACATACCAGACAATAATATGATGACATACCAGACAATAATCTGATGACATACCAGATAACAATCTGATGACATACCAGACAACAATCTGATGACATACCAGACAATAATCTGATCTGATGACATACCAGACAATAATCTGATGACATACCAGACAATAATCTGATGACATACCAGACAATAATCTGATCTGATGACATACCAGACAACAATCTGATCTGATGACATACCAGACAATAATCTGATGACATACCAGACAATAATCTGATGACATACCAGACAACAATCTGATGACATACCAGACAACAATCTGATGACATACCAGACAATAATCTGATCTGATGACATACCAGACAATAATCTGATCTGATGACATACCAGACAATAATCTGATGGTATACCAGACAACAATCTGATCAGATGACAGCTGTTACCCGCAGGGTCGGAACAAAGCATGGTCACTGGACCTGAGAACACACACACACACAGTTCTGTGTCCCGGTCAATGTCTCCCGGATCGTGGCTCAAATCTCGGCACTTGACATGGTATAGATCAGTGTGTGTGTGTGTGTGTGTGTGTGTGTGTGTGTGTGTGTGCGTGTGTGTGTCAGTTTAAGCAGCCATATTGAGTGTGATGGGAATCGATGTGGGCACACACACACACACACACACACACACACACACACACACACACACACACACACACACACACACACACACACACACACACACACACACACACACACACACACACACACACACATAGAAAGCAGTGGGTGTATTTATGTTGCAGAAAGTGGCTGGAAATTGATTTGTAAAAGGTTCTGTTATTTTCTTTTCAGTCTCTCTCTCTCACTCCTTCCTTCCCCCTGTCTCCTTCCTCTTGAGGGGATGAGATAATTACTGAACATTTCCCACTCTCTCACTCCTTCCTTCCCCTGTCTCCTTCTCTCCACTTTCTCTCCCGTTATTCGTCACTCCTCCCTTGGGAGATTCCCGGCTCGCACAGAAACGCTCTGTGGGCTCAGATTTATTATCTTCTCTTCTCCCCTTGTGAGTAATAACAGTCTGTGGTTCTCAGTGTCGTTAGTCACCTCAACCTGCTGTAAAGATGCCCTGAGTTATAGAGAGATTCCATTTTAAACTTCCCAAATAGGGGATTCACTGAGCAGTGGAGAAAAAGGAAAGACTAACTGATATGTACCTTGAATATAACTGATATGTACCTTGAATATAACTGATATGTACCTTGAATATAACTGATATGTACCTTGAATATAACTTGTATGTACCTTGAATGTAACTGATATGTACCTTGAATATAACTGATATGTACCTTGAATATAACTGATATGTACCTTGAATATAACTGATATGTACCTTGAATATAACTGATATGTACCTTGAATGTAACTGATATGTACCTTGAATGTAACTGATATGTACCTTGAATATAACTGATATGTACCTTGAATGTAACTGATATGTACCTTGAATGTAACTGATATGTACCTTGAATATAACTGATATGTACCTTGAATATAACTTGTATGTACCTTGAATGTAACTGATATGTACCTTGAATGTAACTGATATGTACCTTGAATGTAACTGATATGTACCTTGAATATAACTGATATGTACCTTGAATGTAACTGATATGTACCTTGAATGTAACTGATATGTAACCGATATTCTCTTTGTTCTTCTTCATTGCAGACTGAATCAGGGACAGCAGCGGTGACAGACTTCCAAAAAAAATGTTATCAGAACCCTCTACCCAGTGATGTCATCAGAACCCTCTACCCAGTGATGTCATCAGAACCCTCTACCCAGTGATGTCCTCAGAACCCTCTACCCAGTGATGTCGTCAGAACCCTCTACCCAGTGATGTCCTCAGAACCCTCTACCCAGTGATGTCATCAGAACCCTCTACCCAGTGATGTCATCAGAACCCTCTACCCAGTGATGTCATCAGAACCCTCTACCCAGTGATGTCCTCAGAACCCTCTACCCAGTGATGTCGTCAGAACCCTCTACCCAGTGATGTCCTCAGAACCCTCTACCCAGTGATGTCATCAGAACCCTCTACCCAGTGATGTCCTCAGAACCCTCTACCCAGTGATGTCGTCAGAACCCTCTACCCAGTGATGTCGTCAGAACCCTCTACCCAGTGATGTCGTCAGAACCCTCTACCCAGTGATGTCATCAGAACCCTCTACCCAGTGATGTCGTCAGAACCCTCTACCCAGTGATGTCGTCAGAACCCTCTACCCAGTGATGTCATCAGAACCCTCTACCCAGTGATGTCATCAGAACCCTCTACCCAGTGATGTCGTCAGAACCCTCTACCCAGTGATGTCCTCAGAACCCTCTACCCAGTGATGTCGTCAGAACCCTCTACCCAGTGATGTCGTCAGAACCCTCTACCCAGTGATGTCGTCAGAACCCTCTACCCAGTGATGTCATCAGAACCCTCTACCCAGTGATGTCATCAGAACCCTCTACCCAGTGATGTCGTCAGAACCCTCTACCCAGTGATGTCGTCAGAACCCTCTACCCAGTGATGTCGTCAGAACCCTCTACCCAGTGATGTCGTCAGAACCCTCTACCCAGTGAGCTCAAGGTCAAACCAAGGTCACAGGTGGAAAGGAGGAGTGAAAAACGGAAGGATGTGAGATGAGATTTCATTCTCTTGTTCCCTGGCTATAACAAAGACCCAGAAAGCACCCATAGAGAGAGAGAAAGAAGAGAGCGAGAGAAAGAGGGAGAAGAGAGAGAGAGAGAAGGAGGAAGAATAGAGAAAGAGAGAGAGAGAAAGAGGGAGAATAGAGAGAGAGAAGGAGGAATAATAGAGAAAGAGAGAGAGAGAAAGAGAGAGAAAGAAAGAAGAAGAGAGAAAGAGAAGTAAACAATAGAAGGAAAGAGAAAGGGAGAGAGAGAAGGAGGAGAACACACAAATCCATGAATGGCAGCAAAACCCGAGAGGTGTCTTTGAGATTGCCTGAAGGACCCTTCCTTCACTATGAGTGTCCCAGCTGGTCTCCAGAGTCTGTCTGTCAGCGGACGAGACATAAAAATCAACAACAACAAATCTCGTGTCCTGTTTCACCCTCCGACTGGAGATGCTAACGCTAACCAGCTAGTGCTAATGGGGGAGACCCCAGACGACCAGGCCTCCAGCCCTCTACCCCCCCTGGTGGCCCAGAGCGAAGCCCAGGACAAGCTTCTTATCTGGGGCACGGAGGAGCGATGTCTGGACCATGACATCCAGGAGTTGGAACTGCTAGAGTGTCGCGAGATACACACCTTCCATGGAGATGGAGATGAAGGGGGGGATGGAAAGAGAGTAGGAGAAGTGGAGGAGGATGATGAAGGAGAGGATTCTAAAAGAGGAGCAGATGAAGGACTGCTGTCGATCTCTTCCGGCTCCACGGCCAGCTGTGTTTCCATTCACAGGAACGATAACGATAGCAATGGGAGGGACAGAAGGACGGAGAGACAAAAAGAGGTAGAGAGAGAGAGAGAGGTGCTCCGTCAGGATCTCAACTACAGCGGCCCTCGATCAGAAGGAGGTAAAGAGACGGGAGGAGGAGGAGGAGGAGAGCAGAACATCGGGGGTGACAGAGGGAGTCTCTGTGTGTCTGCTGTTTCCACCCTGAGCAGCAGTCTGGACCCTACTGGACAACCATTGACCTCTAACCTCAATCCCCCTGTTGGCCTGACCTCCACAGCAGCACCACACTGTCAGGACACTCCTAACCTGGGAGGACTACAGTACCCGAGGTCACCTGACCAAGAAGTACATCATCAGTACCAGGAAACATCTAACCTGGAAGTAGAACTGTCGAGGGGTCAAAGTGGCCAAAGTGCGACAGAGGAGGGGTCTAAACCGGATGTTACCACTCAAAGACAGAACGTGAGGTGTTACCAGGGAAACAGCATTTTGTCCTCCTCAGATGGAGGGAGGATAAAGGGAGTAGTGCCTCCTCCTCCTCGCAGACAACAGCTCGTCCGACCTCTCTGTCAGTTGGAACCAGGAAGAGGGAGGAGCTTAGCTGAGCCAATCACAAGACGGCGCTCCTCGACCTCTCCCTCCCTGTCTCCAGATGCAGGTCGTAAGGTCGTGGACCCAGGTCACCACGGGGTCGACGGCAGGCAAACACAAGAGACCCTAGAGGTCAAGAGTTCAATGGTCAACTGTAGCAGTTACTCCCACCTTCACTCCCACCCCCATTACCAGCCCAGCTCCAGCCCCGGAGCTCCCCAGCCCAGCCAGGCCAGCCAGTCTGCCCAGAGAGAGGCTTGTTCCCTGGATAGAGGAGGGAGCAGCGCAGAACGCACCGCCAGCCTGGAGAGGAGACATCAGTACCAGGACCAGTCTCAGCTCAGATACCGTAGAACTAACCGCTGTGGGGCTACCGTCACCTCTCAACCCCCTCGCTCTCCACTCGGAACCCCACAAGGGTCACCACGGAGACAACAACAACAACAACAACAACAGCAGCCCATGTCCCCTTCAAGGATCATTACTGGTTCAGCTCGGTATCCCCAGGGCTATGGTAGCAGTGGGCTTAGACCACCACTCAAATCTAACCTTGCTTCTACAGGGATACCCATACCTCCTCTACACCACCAGGCCCCTAACCCCAGCTCCAGCCCCCCCAAGCCCAAAGGAGTGCGGCCCAAAATCATCACCTACATCCGGAAGGGTCCTCAACTCAAACCCCAGGCTTCAGACGGGCCTTACCAGGTCTCCTCCCTGCCTACCAGGCTCTCTGCCTATACACATACACACTCCCCTGCCACACACACACCTCAGAAGCACTCCTCTAGCCCCAAAACGCACACCAACACACACTCCCGCGGCACAGCGTCCAGAAACACACCGGTACTGAGTGCCTCCAACCTCCTCTACGACAAATACAGACAGGAGATGCAGAAAAACCGTCTGTTCAACTCTAGTATGATGGGAACAGGGATCCGATCCCATGGCCACACACACACTGTCCCCCCGACACACACACCGTTTGGCTCTCACACACACACCCACACACACACTGTCCCCCCGACACACACACCGTTTGGCTCTCACACACACACACACACACACACTGGAGCCCACACTCACAGCCACACAGCCCCTCCGAAGCTGGGCAGCAAGGCTGAGAGCTTCTATGGGCCACTGGTGGACAAGCACCAACCAGCAGAGGTAAGGAGGCAGTATTGTAAATACAACCTATATTTATGTTTATTTATTTTCCCTTTTGTACTTTAACTATTTGCACATAATAAGACATTTTAAACATCATTATTCTTTTGGAACTGAAAAACTATTTAATCCATTTTAGAATAAGGCTGTAACGTAACAAAATGTGGAAAAAGTCAAGGGGTCTGAATACTTTCCGAATGCACTGTAATTGATGGAGATGGGGGTGTGAGCTAGTGGGTCTGGCCAGGGGTGATGGAGATGGGGGTGTGAGCTAGTGGGTCTGGCCAGGGTGATGTAGTTGATGGAGATGGGGGTGTGAGCTAGTGGGTCTGGCCAGGGGTGATGGAGATGATGGAGATGGGGGTGTGAGCTAGTGGGTCTGGCCAGGGTGATGTAGTTGAAGGAGATGGGGGTGTGAGCTAGTGGGTTTGGCCAGGGGTGATGTAGATGGAGATGGGGGTGTGAGCTAGTGGGTCTGGCCAGGGTGATGTAGTTGATGGAGATGGGGGTGTGAGCTAGTGGGTCTGGCCAGGGGTGATGTAGTTGATGGAGATGGGGGTGTGAGCTAGTGGGTCTGGCCAGGGTGATGTAGATGATGGAGATGGGGGTGTGAGCTAGTGGGTCTGGCCAGGGGTGATGTAGATGATGGAGATGGGGGTGTGAGCTAGTGCGTCTGGCCAGGGGTGATGTAGTTGATGGAGATGGGGGTGTGAGCTAGTGCATCTGGCCAGGGTGATGTAGTTGATGGAGATGGGGGTGTGAGCTAGTGGGTCTGGCCAGGGTGATGTAGATGATGGAGATGGGGGTGTGAGCTAGTGGGTCTGGCCAGGGTGATGTAGTTGATGGAGATGGGGGTGTGAGCTAGTGGGTCTGGCCAGGGTGATGTAGAAGGAGATGGGGTGTGAGCTAGTGGGTCTGGCCAGGGGTGATGTAGATGATGGAGATGGGGGTGCGAGCTAGTGGGTCTGGCCAGGGGTGATGTAGATGATGGAGATGGGGAAGTGAGCTAGTGGGTCTGGCCAGGGTGATGTAGTTGATGGAGATGGGGGTGTGAGCTAGTGGGTCTGGCCAGGGGTGATGGAGATGATGGAGATGGGGGTGTGAGCTAGTGGGTCTGGCCAGGGTGATGTAGTTGAAGGAGATGGGGGTGTGAGCTAGTGGGTTTGGCCAGGGGTGATGTAGATGGAGATGGGGGTGTGAGCTAGTGGGTCTGGCCAGGGTGATGTAGTTGATGGAGATGGGGTGTGAGCTAGTGGGTCTGGCCAGGGTGATGTAGTTGATGGAGATGGGGGTGTGAGCTAGTGGGTCTGGCCAGGGTGATGTAGATGGAGATGGGGGTGTGAGCTAGTGGGTCTGGCCAGGGTGATGTAGTTGATGGAGATGGGGGTGTGAGCTAGTGCGTCTGGCCAGGGTGATGTAGTTGATGGAGATGGGGGTGTGAGCTAGTGCGTCTGGCCAGGGGTGATGTAGTTGATGGAGATGGGGGTGTGAGCTAGTGCATCTGGCCAGGGGTGATGTAGATGGAGATGGGGTGTGAGCTAGTGGGTCTGACCAGGGGTGATGTAGATGATGGAGATGGGGGTGTGAGCTAGTGCATCTGGCCAGGGTGATGTAGTTGATGGAGATGGGGGTGTGAGCTAGTGGGTCTGGCCAGGGTGATGTAGATGATGGAGATGGGGGTGTGAGCTAGTGGGTCTGGCCAGGGTGATGTAGTTGATGGAGATGGGGGTGTGAGCTAGTGGGTCTGGCCAGGGTGATGTAGATGGAGATGGGGTGTGAGCTAGTGGGTCTGGCCAGGGGTGATGTAGATGATGGAGATGGGGGTGCGAGCTAGTGGGTCTGGCCAGGGGTGATGTAGATGATGGAGATGGGGAAGTGAGCTAGTGGGTCTGGCCAGGGTGATGTAGTTGATGGAGATGGGGTGTGAGCTAGTGGGTCTGGCCAGGGGTGATGTAGATGATGGAGATGGGGGTGTGAGCTAGTGGGTCTGGCCAGGGTGATGTAGTTGATGGAGATGGGGGTGTGAGCTAGTGGGTCTGGCCAGGGTGATGTAGTTGATGGAGATGGGGGTGTGAGCTCGTGCGTCTGGCCAGGGGTGATGTAGATGGAGATGGGGTGTGAGCTAGTGGGTCTGGCCAGGGTGATGTAGTTGATAGAGATGGGGGTGTGAGCTAGTGGTTCTGGCCAGGGTGATGTAGTTGATGGAGATGGGGGTGTGAGCTAGTGCGTCTGGCCAGGGGTGATGTAGTTGATGTATGTATGTCTATGTTTTGTATTGTCTATAAAATATTAAAATAAAATTGAATAAAATAAAGAAAGAATGCAGTGCACAGCTTTTGACCAGAGCCCATGTATGGAATGGTTTTAGAAGTATTGATTACCAATGAGCTTTTGTGTTTCTGTTGTGATATCTGGTACCCATGAGGAGAGTAATACAAGCCTCCCCCCCCCCCCCCCCCCCCACACACACACTAAAATACACAGAAACGTGGACTGTCATTTGCTGACTTTTGGATGAAACTTAACTTGGAAAAATAAATAAACATCGTTCTCTACTCTTCATTGCACTTTGAGTATATGATTGTGGGACAGGAGCACCAAGTCGTCTGTCCACTGCATGGTTTAATAATCTCCCCATAATCTCTTGTGGACAGACGCACGTAACATAAATGGTAGTAGCATGTGTCAACAGACTGTGGGATGCGACAACTAAAGAGGACCTTTGTTCTGGTACACTGCATGGCTTGTCTGTCCACCGTAATCCAATTTGTGCCAAGTCTTCATGACCGACAATAATAAACTACAGTGGAGACATGGGACAACCTTGTGGGGTTCCACTGCATGATTCGTCATCCTGTTGGATGTTTTGGGTTGTATTTATCTGAGGTCCATATGTGTTGAGAAGAGATTGGAACCAGGAACGAAAAGCTCTCTTTGAAAATGATGAGCAAGTCTATGGGCCAAATGTCCCCCTCAACTCAAAAAGATGCTAAAACCTGCAAAAATTGTGATTTGTCCAAAGCACCCGGAACTAATGCTGCTCGTTATCTCCCATTGTATCATGACAGATCTACAGTACTACAGTACAGATTTTGTGCACAACATTTTGGGGAATGTTAGGAAGACATTCAAAGGATATTTCATTTAAAAACATAATTTCTCTATTTGTTTGATGATATTGCCACACTATAAGGTCAAAATAACACTCTGAAATTGTGAAAAGTTTGATTATGAGTTACACACTTACACAATGTTACACACTTACACAATGAAAAACACTTTTCATATTTTTTTTTCATTTAAAAAAACAACAACATTATTTTAATTGGAATGTTATTTAAAAACACTAGCATTCTGGGAATGTTCCCGGTTTGCTGGGAGTGCACTAAATAGGGAGTAGGCCATTTGGCACTCATGCTAAAAGGTCTCCTCCACAGGAGTCCTATGCATAATTTAACATCCTCTTCAGAGGTTTCTGAAATGAACATTTACTGTAGTTTACCGTATCCTAACTCACCACAGCTGGAAATGGCTTAACTTCCTTTTTCATTCTCACTTTTCAGATGGGTAGAAATGCGGGCAGCCTTGGTTGCGAGGACCCCTCAGGCCCCAGGATGGCAACCCAGGCGGCTCAAGCCGGCGGCAGTGGCAGTCTGCTCCGCTCTGGCATAAGGCTGCGCCCGCAACTGGGTCTGGGGGCTGTTGTACGGGCAACTCCGGGATCTGTCGTTGTCACAGCAACCAAGAACCAGATGATGGTTCAGGGTCAGAGGACAGCATTGGGATTCAGTCAACCAGTGCAGGCCGTCAGCCCAGCGACCAATCAGAATGGACAGGACAACACAGGTGAGAGGAGAAACGATTAAGCTTACAGTGTTAGTTTGCAACGAACATGTTACTTAGTAACAATTTCAGTTCCAACGATTTCGATGAACATTCCAAAATGTTACAGTGAAACGTCAAACAACACATTTTAGCGGCAATAAGCACATTTTATATTACTTTTCTAATCCTACGAAAGGTAACTGCCAAAATAAAGGAACCACCAACATAAACTGTTTCAATAGGTTGTGGGCCACTGCGAGAACGGCTTCAATGATCCTCGGCATAGATTCTAGAAGTGTCTGGAACTCTATTGGAGGGATGCGACACCATTCTTCCACCATCAAAATTCAACCATTTTGTGTTTTGTTTATGGTGGTGGAAAACGCTGTCTCAGGCGCCACGCCAGAATCTCCCATAAGAGTTCAATTGGGTTGAGATCTGGTGACTGAGACGGCCATATGGTGAAACATCAGCAAGTTGAGCAGTCTTCATCACTGACGCTCCTGCTAAATGTGCCCCGACAATCACCCCTCTTTCAAAACCACTGAGATCTCTTCTTCTAGTCATGGTAGACTATATAACGGGCAACTGGGCCTGGCCAACATATTTATACATGACCCTAAGCATGATGGGATGTTTAGTCTCGCTGCTTTCAATATTCTTATTTGCCCAAGTGTTTCCATTATTTTGGCAGTGACCAATTTTCTTTGTCTATTCTAAA
>NC_052332.1:42555095-42567507 GCF_016432855.1 Salvelinus namaycush
GAGAGAGAGAGAGACACACACACACAGAGAGAGCCAGAGAGAGAGACACACAGAGAGAGAGAGAGAGAGAGAGAGAGAGAGAGAGAGAGAGAGAGAGAGAGAGAGAGAGAGAGACATAGAGAGAGAGAGAGAGAGAGAGACAGAGAGAGAGAGAGAGAGAGAGAGAGAGAGAGAGAGAGAGAGAGAGAGAGAGAAAATGAAAGCTGAAATGTCTTGAGTCAATCAGTATTTGACCCCTTTGTAATGGAAAGCCTTAATAAGTAATAAACCTCTTTGTTATGTCAAGCTAAAGTAAGTTCAAGAGTAAAGATGTGCTTAACGAGTCACATAATAAGTTGCATGGACTCACTCTGTGTGTAATAATAGTGTTTAACATGATTTTTTAATGACTACCTCATCTCTGTACGCCACACATACAATTATCTTGTCACACCCTGATCTGTTTCCCCTGTCTTTGTGCTTGTCCACCCCCCTCCACCCCCCTCCAGGTGTCGCCCGTCTTCCCCGTTATCCCCCAGTGTATTTATACCTGTGTTCTCTGTTTGTCTCTAGTTCCTGTTTTCTGTTTTTCTGTTTTTTTATTATTTAATATTATATATTTTTTTAAACATTTTTTTCTCCTCAATTTTCGTGGTATCCAATTGGTAGTTACAGTCTTGTTTCATCGCTGCAACTCCCGCACGGACTCGGGAGAGGCAAAGGTCAAGAGCCGTGCGTCCTCCGAAACACAACCCAACCAAGCCGCACTGCTTCTTGTCACAATGCCCACTTAACCCGGAAACCAGTCACTCCAATGTGTCGGAGGAAATACTGTGCACCTGGCGACCGTTATCAGCGTGCACTGCGTTGGCCCGTCACAGGAGTCGCTAGTGCGCGATGGGACAAGGACATCCCTGCCATCCAAACCCTCCCCTAACCCGGACGACGCTGGGCCAATTGTGCGTCGCCCCATGGGTCTCCCGGTCGTGGCCCGGCTGCGACAGAGCCTGGACTCGAACCCAGAATCTCCAGTGGCACAGCTAACACTGCGTTGCAGTGCCTTAGAACATTGCGCCACTCGTAGGCTCGGTTTTCCTGACCATTCTGCCTGCCCTGACCCTGACCCTGAGCCTGCTGTTCTGTACCTTTTGGACTCTGCTCTGGATTACTGACCTCTGCCCTGACCCTGAGCCTGCTGTTCTGTACCTTGTCACACCACCCTGGATTACTGACCTCTGCCTGCCCTGACCCTGTCATTTGCCTGCCCCCCTGTTTTTGTAATACACTTTTGTTACTTCAAAACTGTCTGCATCTGCGTCTTCTCCTGAGCCTTGACACATCTGTAAGGTCCCTCAGTCGAGCAGTGAATTTAAAACACAGTGTCAACCACAAAGACCAAGGAGGTTTTCCAGTGCTTCGCAAAGAAGGGCACTTATTGGTAGAAATAAAAAAAGCAGACATTAAATATCCCTTTGAGCCTGAGGGAAGTTATTAATTACACTTTGGATGGTGTATCAATACACCCAGTCACTACAAAGATACAGGCTTCCTTCCTAACTCAGTTGCCGGAGAGGAAGGAAACCACTCAGGGATTTCACCATGAGGCCAATGGGGACTTTAAAACAGTTACAGAGTTTAATGGCTGTGATAGGAGAACACTGAGGATGGATCAACAACATTGTAGTTACTACACAATATTAACCTAAATGACAGAGTGAAGAGAAAGAATCCTGTACAGATTTTTTTTTTCTCCAAAACATGTATCCTGTTTGCAATAAGACACTAAAGTAATACTGCAAAAAATGTGGCAAAGAAATTAACTTTGTGTCCTGAATACACAGTGTTATGTTTGGGGCAAATCCAACACAACACATCACTGAGTAGCACTCTTCATATATTAAAGCATGGTGGTGGCTTCATCATGTTATGGATATGCTTGTCATCGGCAAGGACTAGAGAATTTTTTAGGATCAAATAAATGCAATAGAGCTAAGCACAGACAAAATCCTGGAGGAAAACCTGGTTCAGTCTGCTTTCCACCAGACACTGGGAGATGAATTCACCTTTCAGCAGGACAATAATCTAAAACACAAGGCCAAATCTACACTGGAGTTGTTTACCAAGACGACATTTGGATTTTCCTGAGTGGCCGAGTTACAGATTTGACTTAAATTGGCTTGAAAATCTATGGCAAGACTTGAAAATGTCTGTCTAGCTATGATCAACAACCAGTTTGACAGAGCTCTGACAGAATTCAAAAAAATTAATAAATTAATGAATAAATTTGATATTTCTGTATTTCATTTTTAATAAATATTATTTTTGTCATTATGGGGCATTTTGTGTAGATGGGTGAAAAAAATACATTTAATCAATTTTGAATTCAATCTGTAACACAACAAAATGTGGAATAAGTCAAGGGGTCTGAATACTTTCTGAAGGCTCTGTGTTTTTTTGTTGGTTAAATAAATAAATAAAACATTTTCTTCCCGGTTGTCTTAAAGTCTGAAGTCAGAGATTTTCCGAGATCTCAATTGTCTTGAACGCCGAACGGAAGGCAGGTTTCATCAGCACACACACACACACACACACACACACACACACACACACACACACACACACACACACACACACACACACACACACACACACACGGACACACACACACACACACACGGACACACACACACACACACACACACACACACACACACACACACACACACACACACACACACACACACACACACACACACACACGGTCACACACGGACACACGGACACACACACACGGACACACACACACACACACACACACACACACACACACACACACACACACACACACACACACACACACACACACACACACACACACACACACACACACACACACACATTAATGTTAAACAATAATTATTAAACATTAATGTGTTAATACTATAAGGCATGTCTTGGCTTCAAAAGTAGCCTATTTGATCACCTCTCTTTTCAACATCAAACATTTTAATCTCTGTCATATGAAACTACCCTTTTGACAATGGTGTTTTTCCCCCACTAATTGCATTATGGGACGGACATTGGCGGGTAGCCTACTGCCTCGAGCGCATTTCTGCACTTATAATGTGAATAAATAGTAGTTTGTCATTTTAACGACGTTCTGATCTGTTGCATCATTGACCTTTTGACCTTTTTTATTTTCATGTAGCCTACTGGTTGTATGAATTTGTGGATTTTATAGTCCCACAACTGTCTCAGAGTTTGTTTGTAATGGGCTATTTCTTTCTCCACAAACTGACCAATAGAATAGGTAGCCTAACCTCTTGTCTACTATAGTAGATTGAACTGACCAATAGAATAGGTAACCTAACCTCTTGTCTACTATAATAGATTGAACTGACCAATAGAATAGGTAGCCTAACCTCGTGTCTACTATAGTAGATTGAACTGACCAATAGAATAGGTAGCCTAACCTCGTGTCTACTATAGTAGATTGAACTGACCAATAGAATAGGTGGCCTAACCTCTTGTCTACTATAGTAGATTGAACTGACCAATAGAATAGGTAGCCTAACCTCTTGTCTACTATAGTAGATTGAACTGACCAATAGAATAGGTAGCCTAACCTCTTGTCTACTATAGTAGATTGAACTGACCAATAGAATAGGTAGCCTAACCTCTTGTCTACTATAGTAGATTGAACTGACCAATAGAATAGGTAGCCTAACCTCTTGTCTACTATAGTAGATTGAACTGACCAATAGAATAGGTAGCCTAACCTCTTGTCTAACTATAGTAGATTTGAACGTGACCAATATAATAGGTAGCGCGACACTCTTGTCTACTATAAATAGATTGGACTGCCAACAGTAGAACAGGTAGCCTACCTCTTGTCTATATAATAGATTGAACTGGCCAACAAAATAGAATAGGTAGCCGTAAACCTCCTTTGTCTATACTATAATAAGATTGAAAACCTGACCACTAAGAATAGGTAGCGCTTTACCTTCTTTTCTACTATAGTAGAATTGAACTGACTCAAGATAGAATAGTTGTCCTAACCTCTTGTCTAACTGATAGTAGATTGACTGACCCCCAATAGAATAGGTTAGGCCGTAACCTCTTGTCTAACTATTGTAGATTGAACTGAACTCAATAGATAGGTAGCCATATAGAAAATAATAAAGATAAACATATACCTACGTTAAATAAAACAGCCTAAAACACCTACTAAGCCTTACTAATAAACAAAATAATACATAAGACTTAACATATAAAAAACCTAAAAGTATATATAATATTAAAAAAATAAAAAAAAACAAGACAAAAAATATAAAATATAAAATATGAAATATTAAAATAAAACAACTATATATAAAATAAATAAATAAATTATAATAAACATATAAAAAATAAAAAAATAAAAATATAAAAATAATAAAAACCGGATAATAAAAAAATAGAAAACAAAAAAACTAAATATAATATTATAAAATATCTAAAAAAGCTAAATAATAAAAAAACTGAAAATACTAAAATAGAAAACTAATATAAAATATAGATTAAAGAAATAGTTAAAAAAATAAAAAAAAAAAAGACCTAAATAAATAGATATAGAAAAAAGATATACAACTAACCCGAGTCTTGTCTACTATAGTTGAAACTGACCAATGAATAGGTAGCCTAACCTCTTGTCTACTATAATAGATTGAACTGACCAATAGAATAGGTAGCTAACCTCTTGTCTACTATAATATTGAACTGCCAATAGAATAGGTAGCCTAACCTCTGTCTACTATAGTAGATTGAACTGACCAATAGAATAGGTAGCCTAACCTCTGTCTACTAGAATAGATTGAACTGACCAATAGAATAGGTAGCCTAACCGATAATATCATAGCTAATAGATAAAGCCTATAAACTATTATATAATTACACAATAGAAAGGTAGCAACCTCTTGTCTACTATAGTAGATTGAACTGACCAATAGAATAGGTAGCCTAACCTCTTGTCTACTATAGTAGATTGAACTGACCAATAGAATAGGTAGCCTAACCTCTGTGTCTACTATAGTAGATTGAACTGACCAATAGATAGGTAGCCTAACCTCTTGTCTACTATAGTAGATTGACTGACCAATAGAATAGGTACCTAACCTCTGTCTACTATAGATAGATTAACTGACCAATAGAATAGGTAGCCTAACCTCTGTCTACTATAGTAGATTGAACTGACCAATGAATAGGTAGCCTAACCTCTGTCTACATAGTAATATGAACTGCCAAATAGAATAGGTAGCCTAACTCTTTCTACTATAATAGATTGAACTGCCAATAGAATAGGTAGCCTAATGATTAATTGACTATAAAATTAATACAATAAATAGACCTCTTGTCTACTTAATAGTATTGAACGACCAATAATAGAATAGGTAGCCTAATAACCTCGTGTCTACTATAGTAGATTGAACTGACCAATGAAATAGGTAGCCTAACCTCTACTAAAAGATAAAAATAATAGCCTAACCTCTTGTCTACTATAGTAGATTGAACTGACCAATAGAATAGGTAGCCTAACCTCGTGTCTACTATAGTAGATTGAACTGACCAATAGAATAGGTAGCCTAACCTCTTGTCTACTATATAGATTGAACTGACCAATAGAATAGGTAGCCTAACCTCGTGTCTACTATAGTAGATTGAACTGACCAATAGATAGATAGGTAGCCTAACCTCTCTGTCTACTATAATAGATTGAACTGACCAATAGAATAGGTAGCCTAACCTCTTGTCTACTATAGTAGATTGAACTGACCAATAGAATAGGTATACCTAACCTCTTGCTATATAGTAGATTGAACTGACCAATGGATAGTAGCCTAACCTCTTGTCTACTATATAGATTGAACTGACCAATAGAATAGGTAGCCTAACCTCTTGTCTACTATAGTAGATTGAACTGACCAATAGAATAGGTCCTAACCTCTTGTCTACTATATATGTAGATTGAACTGACCAATAGAATAGGTAGCCTAACCTCTGGTCTACTATAATAGATTGAACTGACCAATAGAATAGGTAGCCTAACCTCGTGTCTACTATAGTAGATTGAACTGACCAATAGAATAGGTAGCCTAACCTCTGTCTATACTATAGTAGATTGAACTGACCAATGAATAGGTAGCCTAACCTCTTGTCTACTATGATATGTAGATTGAACTGACCAATAGAATAGGTAGCCTAACCTCTTGTCTACTATAGTAGATTGAACTGACCAATAGAATAGGTAGCCTAACCTCTTGTCTGCTATAATAGATTGAACTGACTAATATAATAGGTAGCCTAACCTCTGGTCTACTATTGTAGATTGACATAGAGGGGTTTTAGTGATTTTGCTGTTCGTCACTCGTCTTGTTGGCCGAGGAAAAGTACCTGTGAACACCTTCACAGAGCTCATCAGAATTTAGTAAGAAGCAACGTACCTCATTGCATCCTCGACTCGTCTTGTCTCAACGTACCTCATTGCATCCTCGACTCGTCTTGTCTCAACGTACCTCATTGCATCCTCGACTGGCATGTTCTGTTAATATGAATTACCATAATGTAAAATGTGATTTCTGTCATTCTGAGCATATAGGTCCGGTAAATTTCTTAAATGTCCGGTAAATTTCAAAGGTCCTAATGGAAACCTTGGTATGGAGTGTGTGTGTGTGTGTGTGTGTGTGTGTGTGTGTGTGTGTGTGTGTGTGTGTGTGTGTGTGTGTGTGTGTGTGTGTGTGTGTGTGTGTGTGTGTGTGTGTGTGTGTGTGTGTGTGTGTGTGTGTGTGTGTGCACACCCAAGCCCCGAGCCCTGACTTCACACACTGTATCATATACATGCACAGTCATATACATCACATGCATCACATTACATATGCTGTTTGTTGTGTGTATGTCTTTCCATGGCTGTGCACCCACAGCAGACTAGGCCCAGGTCCAGACAGGGGGCTTGAGTACAGCTGGTGGCTCAGCAAAGGACCTGGATCCTGGGTAGAAGGAGGAAGGAAGGAGGGGCTGAGCTCCAGACCTCACAATCTGGCAGTGAGGCTTTCTCCTCTCTCCCTTTGGCCCATCGTTGGAGGCTATGCTGGCAAGCACACTGAAGCTCTCACTCTCTCCCCACCCTCCCTCCCTCCCTCCCCCCTCTCTCTCTCACCTCTTCTCTCCCTCTCTCTCTCCCTCCCATCCCGTCCCCCCTCCTCTTCCTCCCTCTCTCTCCCCTTCTCTTTCCTCTCCTCTCTCCCCCCTCTCTCCCTGTCTCTCTCCCTCCCTCCCCTTCTCCTCCTCCCTTTTGGACCATGGTTGGAGGCTGGCATTGCATACTGAAGCGTGTTCTTTCCTTCCTCTCCACCTCTCTCCCCCTCCGCTCCCCCCTCTCAAAACCCCCTCTCTCTTATCCCTCCCTCCCCTGTCTCTCCTTCTCGCCTCTACCCCTCCCTCCCCCCTTGCATCCCTTCTCCCCCCCTGTTCTCCTCTCCGCCACCCCCTCCCCCTCCATAGTCTTCCTCTCCCTCTCACTCTCTCTCCTATCCCTCCCTCACCCTTACCTCATCTCCTCTCCCTCACCTCCCCCCCCTCCCTCCCCTCCCATCCTCTCCTCTCCTCTCTTCATCCTCCCCCCTTTCTCTCTCCCTCCCCTCCCTCTCCACCTCTTCTCTCCCTCTCGTCTTCCCGTCTCCTCCTCCCTCCCCCTCCTCCCATCTTACCATGGTTAGGAGTCTAAGGCTTGGCATGCATACTGCAGCTACAGTATGTATTTGATAACAGCTCAGTGAACAGCAGTCGCCTGTTATTTGTTAATAGTTCAGTGTGTAGTATTATTTTGTGGTAGAATAGGGTTAATATAGTATAACAGTAGGGTTAATATAGTATAATAGTAGTATAGGGTTAATATAGTATAACAGTAGTATAGGGTTAATATATAATAATAGTAGTATAGGTTAATATAGTTAATATAGTAGTAAGGTTTAGGGTTAATATAGTGATAATAGAATATAAGGGTTTAATATAGTTAATAGTAGTATAGGTTAATATAGTATAATAGTAGTATAGGGATTAATATATAAATGAATAGTATACGGGTTAACTATACGTAAATAAACTACATATAGGGTTAATTAGTATAAATACATATAAGGTTATACTACGTAAAAAATAATTAGTAATAAGGTTAGGTTATAGATGTATACACTAGTAGTATATGGTTAATATAACTATATATTAGTGTATGGATTAAATAGTATCAGTAAGTAGTATAGTAGTAATAGGATGTTATATATAATACTAAGTAGTATCGGGTTTATATAGTTAATAGTAGTATAGGGTTAGTATAGTATAGTAGAGTATATGGTATATAGTATAATAGTAGTATAGGGTTAATATAGTAAATATATTATGGGTTATATAGTATATAAGTAGTAAGGGTTAATATAGTATAATAGTAGTATAGGGTTAATATAGTAATATGAGTATATGGGTTTATAGTATAAATGGTAGTATAAGGTTGGGTTAAATATAGTATAATAGTAGTATGGGTTAATATAGTATAATAAGAGTATAGGTTAATATATATAATAGATAGTATAGGGTTTAATATAGTATAATAGCAGTATAGGGTTATATAGTAAATATTAGTATAAGGTTTAGGGTTAATAGTAGTATAATATTAGTATAGGGTTAATATAGTATATATATAGGTTAATTAGTATATAGTAGTATATAGTAGTATAGAGGTTAATTATAGTATAATAGTAGTATAGGGTTAATATAGTATAATAGTCGTTAGGGTTAATATAGTATAATAGATATAGGTTTAATATAGTAATAATAGTAGTATAGGATTAATATAGTAATAATAATAGTATAGGGTTAATATAGTATAATAGTAGTATAGGGTTAATATATATAATAGTAGTATAGGGTTAATATAGTATAATAGTAGTATAGGTTAATATAGTATAATGTAGTATAGGATTAATATAGTATAATAATATATAGTAGTATAGGGTTATAAGTATATAGTAGTATAGGGTTATAGTATAAATAGTAGTATAGGGTTAATATAGTATATAGCAGTAATAGGGTTAATATAGTATAATATTAGTATAGGTTAGGGTTAATATAGTAGAATTACTAGTAAGGGGTTAATATAGTATAAATCGTAGTATAGGGTTAATATAGTATAAATAGTATATGGGTTAATATGTATAATATAGTAAGGGTTAATATAGTATAATAGTGATAGGTTAATCTAGTATAATAGTAGTATAATAGTAGTATAGGTTAATATAGTAATAGTAGTATGGGGTTAATATAGTATAATAGTAGTATAGGTTAATATAGTATAATAGTAGTATAGCGGTGTAAATATAGTATAATATAGTGTATAGGATTAATATAGTATAATAGTAGTATAGGGTTATATAGTATAATAGTAGAATATATATATATATAGTTAATAGTAGTAGTAAAAGTCTAATAGTATATGGGGTATTCAGTCATATAGTCAATCGTATAAGGGTTTAATATAGTATATAGTTAACGTATAGGGTTCATACAGTATAATACGTAGTATAGAAATTAGTATAATATAGGGGTTAATATAGTTAATTAGTAGTATAGGAGTAACTATAGTTATAATAGTAGTATAGTACATAGTTATAGGTAATTAAGGGTTAATATATACTAATAGTAGTATAGGGTTATGATAAGATAATAGTTAGATAGGGAACGTATATAGTGTATAATAGTAGTATAGGGTTAATATAGTATAATAGTAGTATAGGATTAATATAAGTATAATAGTAGTATAGGTTTAATATAGCATAAGTAGTATAGGGTTAATACTAGTATAATATAGATAGGGTGTAAATAGTATAAATAGTCGTATAGGGCTAATAAGGTTATATAGTTCGTAGTATAGGGGTTCAATAGTATAATAGCTAGTAAGGTTAATATAGTATAATAGTTAGTATAGGGTTAATACTAGTATAATAGTATATAGTGTTAATATAATGTATAATCGTAGTATGGGTTAGGGATAGTATTAATGTGTATAGGTTAGTAATATAGTATATAGTAGATAAGGGTATATAGTTAAAGGAAGTTAATAAGATAATAAGTAGAAAAGTATAATAGTAGTATAGGGTTACTATGACTATAGTAGTATAGGGTAGGTTTAATATCAGGTATAATAGTATATATTATCGTATATAGTAGTATAGGTTATATAGTATATATAGTATAGGATCTATAATATATAGTATAGGTAGTGTATATAGTATCTAGTGATTAATAAGTATATAGTAGTATAGGGTTTAGGGTTAACCATAGTATAATAGTAGTATAGGGTTTAGGGTTAATATAGTATAATAGTATAGGGTTAATATAGTATAATAGTAGTATAATAGTAGTATAGGGTTAATATAGTATAAAAGTAGTATAGGGTTAAATATAGTATAAATAGTAGTAGGATTAAATAATAGTATAATAGTAGTATAGGGTTAATATAGTATAATAGTAGTATATCTAGTGTATAGGGTTATGGTTAATATATTATAGTAGTAGTATATGGTTAATATAGTATAATAGTAGTATAGGGTTAGGGTTAATATAGGAAGTAGTAGTATAGGGTTAATATAGTATAATAGTAGTATAGGGTTAAATATAGTATAATAGTAGTATAGGGTTAATTTAGTATAATGTAGTATAGGGCTAATAAGTATAATAGTAGTATAGGTTAATATAGTATAATAGTAGTATAGGGTTAGGGTTATATAGTATAACAGTAGTATAGGGTTAATATAGTATAATAGTAGTATAGGGTTAATATAGTATCATAGTAGTATAGGATTAATATAGTATAATAGTAGTATAGGGTTAATATAGTATAATAGTAGTATAATAGTAGTATAGGGTTAGGGTTAATATAGTATAGTAGCTAGTATATGGTTAATATAGTAATAGTAGTTAGGGTTAATATAGTATAGTAGTAGTATAGGGTTAATATAGTATAATAGTAGTATAGGGTTAATATAGTATAAAAGTAGTATAGGGTTAATATAGTATAATAGTAAGTATAGGATTAATATAGTATAATATAGTATAGGGTTAATATAGTATAATATGTATTATATAGTAGTATAGGGTATGGTTAATATATTATAGTAGTAGTATATGGTTTAATATAGTATAATAGTAGTATAGGGTTAGGGTTAATATAGGAAAGTAGTAGTATAGGGTTAATATAGTATAATAGTAGTATAGGGTTAATATAGTATAATAGTAGTATAGGGTTAATTTAAGTATAATAGTAGTATAGAGGTAATATAGTATAATAGTAGTATAGGGTTTATATTAAAGTTAGTATGGTTGGGTTAATATAGTATAACAGTAGTATAGGTTTAATATAGTATATAATAGTATAGGGTTAATATAGTAATAATAGTAGTATAGGATTAATATAGTATAATAGTAGTATGGTTAATATAGTATAATAGTATATAATAGTAGTATAGGGTTAGGTTAATATAGTATAGTAGTAGTATATGGTTAATATAGTATAATAGTATATGGGTTAATATAGTATAGTAGTAGTATAGGGTTAATATAGTATAATAGTAGTATAGGGTTTAATATAGTATAAAAGTAGTATAGGGTTAATATAGTAATAATAGTAGTATAGGATTATATAGTATATAGTAGTTATAGGGTTAATATAGTATAATAGTAGTATAATAGTAATAGGGTTATGGTTAATATATTATAGTAGTAGTATATGGTTAATATAGTATAATAGTAGTATAGGGTTAGGGTTAATATAGGAAAGTAGTAGTATAGGGTTAATATAGTATAATAGTAGTATAGGGTTAATATAGTATAATAGTAGTATAGGGTTTAATTTAGTATAATGTAGTATTACTATAGTATAATAGTAGTATTACTATAGTATAATAGTAGTATTACTATAGTATAATAGTAGTATAGGGTTAGTGGTAATATAGTTATAACAGTAGTATAGGGTTAATATAGTATATAGTAGTATAGGGTTGATTAGTATAATAGTAGTATAGGATTAATATAGTATTAGAATGAAGTAGTATAGGGTTAATATAGTATAAGTAGTATAATAGTAGTATAGGGTTAGGGTTTAATATAGTAATGTAGTAGTATATGGTTAATATAGTATAATAGTAGTATAGGGTTAATATAGTATAATAGTAGTATAGGGTTAGGATATAGTAGTATAGGGTTAATATAGTATAGTATAGGGTTAATATAGTATAATAGTTAAGGGTTATAATAGGTATAATATAGTATAATAGTAGTATAGGGTTAATATAGTATATAGTAGGTAGTAGTAGTATAGGGTTAGGTTATATAGTTATATTAGTGT
>NC_052332.1:42567607-42600107 GCF_016432855.1 Salvelinus namaycush
GCTATTGAGGAAGCTTGATGAGGTATTGGTTTCTATTGAGGAGTTGCAGCATTTCGCAGGGAGCAGAGAGCTCCGAGTCTTTGTGTTATTGGCGAGAGAGTTTGAGAGGACGAGGAGTCGCAGAAGGAAATTTCGAGTCAGCGTAAGAGAGGACGGAGTACGATCAAGAGATAGACGAGGTTTGAATGAGGAGCCGACAGTGTAATGAAGCAGACTTTGTTGCTTTGTACGAACGAGGGTGCTGAAGGCAGGGGCAGAGCTTCGATCGCTATGAGAAGAAAGTCATGAGAGACGATATGGAAAGTGAAGTTCCCTAGTAGAGATATTCGAGCTGAATGATGGGACTGGGTGTGGTCTAGAGATAGATGGGAGGGTTGAGTGGGAGATGAGGTGGGACTGGGTGGGGTTCAGAGATAGATGGGAGGGGTTGAGGGGAGCTGAAGGATGGGATTGGATGGTGTTCAGAGATAGATGGGAGGGGTTGAGGGGAGCGAAGGATGGGACTGGATGGTGTTCAGAGATAGATGGGAGGGGTTGAGGGGAGCTGAAGGAGGGACCTGGATGGGTGTTAGGAGATAGATGGGAGGGGTTGAGTGGAGCTGAAGATTGGACTGATGGTGTTTAGGAGATAGATGGGAGGGGTGAGGGGAGCTGAAGGATGGGATGGATGGTGTTCAAGGAGATCAGATGGGAGGGGTTGAGGAGCTGAAAGGATGGGACTGGATGGTGTCCCCTCACAGAGATAGGATGGGAGGGGTTGAGGGGAGCTGAAGGATGGGACTGATGGTGTTCAGAGATAGATGAAGGGGTGAGGCGGAGCTGAAGGATGGGACTGGATGGGTTCAGAGATATATGGGAGGGGTTGAGGGGAGCTGAAGGATGGATTGGATGGTGTTAGGAGATAGATGGGAGGGGTTGAGGGGAGCTGAAGGATGGGACTGGATGGTGTTCAGAGAAGATGGGAGGGGTATTGAGGGGAGCTGAAGGATGGGACTGGATGTCGTTCAGAGATCGATGGGAGGGGTTGAGGGGAGATGAAGGTGGATTGGATGGTGTTAGGAGATAGTGGAGGGGGTGAGGGGAGCTGACGGATGGGACTGGATGGTGTTCAGAGATAGATGGAGGTGGTGAGGGGAGCTGAAGATGGGACTGGATGGTGTTCAAGATAAGATGGGAGGGGTTGAGGGAGCCTGAAGGATGGGACTGGTGGTGTTCAGAGATAGATGGGGGTTGAGGGGAGCTGAAGGAGGCGATTGGATGGTGTTAGGAGATAGATGGGAGGGTTGAGGGGAGCTGAAGGATGGGACTGGTGTTGTTCAGAGGATAGATGGGAGGGGTTGAGGGGAGCTGAAGGATGGGACTGGATGGTGTTAGGAGAAGATGGAGGGGTTGAGGGGGGGGGTGGAGCTGAAGGATGGACTGGGGTGGTGTCCAGAGATAGATGGGGAGGGGTTGAGGGTAGGATGGGACGGATGGTTTCAGAGATAGATGGGCGGGGTTGAGGGGAGCGGACGGATGGGACTGGATGGTGTTCAGAGATAGATGGGGGGGTGGGAGGGGTGGTGTTCAGAGATAGATGGGAGGGGTGGTGTTCAAGAGATAGAGGAGGGGTTGAGGGGAGCTGAAGTTGGGATGGTGTTAAGAGTAGATGGGAAGGGGTTGAGGGGAGCTGAAGGATGGGACTAGATGTGTTAAGAGATAGATGGGAGGGGTTGAGGGGAGCTGAAGGATGCGGACTGGATGGTGTTCAGAGATAGATGGGGGAGGGTGAGGGAGCGGAAGGATCGGGACTAGGATGGTGTTCAGAGATAGATGGAGGGGTTTAGGGGAAGCTGAAGGATGGGACTGGTGGTCTTCAGAGATGAGATGGGAGGGTTGAGGGGAGCTGAAGGATGGGACGGATGGTGTTCAGAGAAGCATGGGAGGGGTTGAGGGGAGCTGAGGATGGGACTGGATGGTGTTAGGAGATAGATGGGAGGGGTTGAGGGGAGCTGAAGGATGGGACGGAGTTGTTCAGAGATAGAGGGAGGGGTTGAGTGGGCTGAAGGATTTGGACTGGATGGTGTAGGAGATAGATGGGAGGGGTGAGGGAGCTGAAGGATGGGACTGGATGGTGTTAGGAGATAGATGGGAGGGTTGAGGGGAGCTGAAGGATGCGGGACTGGATGGTGTTCAGAGGATAGATGGGAGGGGTTGAGAGGGAGCTGAAGGATGGGACTAGATGGTGTTCAGAGATAGATGGGAGGGGTTGAGGGGAGCTGAGGATGGGACTGGAGGTAGTTCAGAGATAGATGGGAGGGGTGAGGGGAGCTGAAGGATGGGATTGATGATGTAGGGAGATAGATGGGAGGGGTTGAGGGTACCTGAAGGGATGGGACTGGATGGTGTTCAGAGGATAGATGGGAGGGGTTGAGGAGAGCTGAAGGATGGGACTGATGGTGTTAGGAGCTAGAGGGGGGGTTGGGGGGAGTGAAAGATGGGACTGGATGCGTGGTCAGAGATAGATGGAGGGGTTGAGGGGAGCTTGAAGGATGGACTGGATGGTTGGCAAGAAAGATGGGAGGGGTTGAGGGAGCTGCAGGGATGGGACTGGATGGTGTTCAGAGATAGATGGGGAGGGTTGAGGGGAGCTGAAGGATGGGACTGGATGGTGTTGGAGAAGGTGGGAGGGGTTGGGGCGGAGCTGAAAGGATGGGACGGGATGGTGTTTCAGAGTTGAGGGGAGCTGAAAGGAGGGACTGGATGGTGTTCAGAGATAAGAGGGGAGGGGTGAGGGGAGCTGAAGGATGGGACTGGATGGTGTTAGGCAGATAGATGGGAGGGGTTGAGGGGAGCTGAAGGATGGGACTGGATGGTGTTCAGAGATAGATGGGGGGGGGTGAGGGGAGCTGAAAGGGGATGGGACTAGATGGTGTTCAGAGATAGATGGGAGGTTGAGGGTGGTGAGGAGCTGAAGGAATGGGACTGGATGGTGTTCAGAGATAGATGGGAGGGGTTGAGGGGGGCTGAAGGATGGGATTGGATGACGTTAGGAGATAGTATGGGAGGGGTTGAGGTACCTGAAGGAGGGACTGGATGGTGTTCAGAGAATAGATGGGAGGGTGAGGAGAGCTGAAGGATGGGACTGGATGGTGTTAGGAGATAGATGGGAGGGTTGGGGGGAAGCTGAAAGATGGGACTGGATGGTGGTCAGGGATAGATGGGAGTTGGAGGGGAGCTGAAGAATGGGACTGGATGGTGTCATTTTTTATTTGTTTTCAGTTTTTTTCTTCAAGCGAGGGGACGAGGTGAGGACGACGGTCACTGTGAGACGGCAACAGATAGATGGGAGGGGTGAGGGGAGCTGAAGGATGGGACTGGATGGCTGTTCAGAGATAGATGGGGAGGGGTTGAGGGGAGCTGAAGGATGGGCCTGGATGGTGTAGGAGATAGATGGAGGGGTTGGGGGGAAGCTGAAGGATGGGACTGGATGGTGTTCAGAGATTGAGGGGAGCTGAAGGATGGACTGGATGGTGTTCAGAGATAGATGGGAGGGGTCGAGGGGAAGCCCCCGAAGGATGGGGGACTGGATGTGTTAGGAGATAGATGGGTGGGGCTTGAGGGGAGCTGAAGGATGGGACTGGATGGTGTTAGAAGATAGATGGGAGACGTTGAGGGAGCTGAAAGGATGGGAACTGGATGGTGTCAGAGATTAGAGGGAGTGGTTGAGGGGAGCTGAAGGCTTAAAGTATATATTAATATACTGTGGCTGTAAATGTATGTCGTGTGTATAAGTTGGAAACAGAAACCTAAGAGTTGTTGTCATTAGTTTACTCTAATTAGGGGGAGGGGCAATAATAAAGAAGGACAAATATTTTGTTTAAAAATTATTTTCACAACATGTATGTTGGGGGGATTGATAAATGATGCCAGACAATTACATTGCTAATTACACAATCTATCTGCACTATTAAAGGTGTGTGTGTGTGGTGTGTGTGTGTGTGTTGTGTGTGTGTGTGTGTCCGTGTGTGTGTGTGTGTGTGTGTGTGTGTGTGTGTGTGTGGTGTGTGTGTGTGTGTGTGTGTGTGTGTGTGTGTGTGGTGTGTGTGTTGTGTGTGGGTGTCTCTGCTTCTTAGTTTCCATTCGTATGGAGGTTTTAGGATTTACGTTCTTCAACCCACTTCCATAACAGCAGCATATTGAATATTTGAATATGCATCAGCTACCAGACATTTCTGATTATGTGAGACAGACATTCCTGAAAGGTTGTAAAGAACCTATTGGGCTACGTTTAGGACAACCTATTGGGCTACGTTAGGACAACCGATTGGGCTAGATAGGACAACTATGGGCTACGATAGGACAACCTATTGGGCTACGATGATGACAAACCTCTTGGGCTGCGATAGGACAACCTATTGGGCTACGTTAGGACAACCTATGGGCTACGATAGGACACCTATTGGGCTACGGTTAGGACAACCTATTGGTACGATAGGACAACCTATTGGGCTACGATAGGACAACCTATTGGGCTACGATAGGGACAACCTATTGGGATACGATAGGACACATATGGGCTACGATCGGACAACCTACTGGGCTACGATAGGGACAACCTATTGGGCTACGATAGGATCAACCTAATTGGGCTACGATATGGACAAACCTATTGGGCTACGATGGCGACAACCTATTGGGCTACGATATGACAACCATTGGGCTACGATGGACAAACCTATTGGGCTACGATAGGACAACCTATTGGTACGTTAGGACAACCTATTGGGCTACGATAGGAAACCTATTGGGCTGCGATAGGACAACCTATTGGGCTGCGATAGGACAACCTATTGGGGCTCGATAGGACAACCTATTGGGCTAAGATAGGGACAATATTGGGCTACGATAGGACAACATATTGGGCTACGATAGGACAACCTATTGGGCTACGACAGGACAAACCTATTGGGCTACGATAGGGGACAACCTTTTGGGCTACGATAGGACCAACCTATTGGCTACGATAGGACAACCTATTGGGCTACGATAGGACAGCTATTGGGCTACGATAGGACAACCTATTGGGCTGCGATAGGACAACACTCTTAGGGAAAAAAAATGTTAAACTAAAAAACTATAAGGGTTATTCGCTGATCCAATTCGGATTTGAAGAAAACCCTTGGATTTCAGGTAGAACCCTTTTGGATTTCAAGTAGAACCCTTTTTTTTTGATACTTCAGGTAGAACCCTTTGGATTTCAGGTGAACCCTTTTGGATTTCAGGTAGAACCCTTTGGATATTCAGGTTAGATGTAACGCCCGTCGGAAGAAGTGGACCAAGAAGTGCAGTGTGGTACGTGTTCATGATACTTTATTCCTCAGAACACCCAAACAAAAACAACAAAAGAACAACGAATGGTCACATTTGAAGCTCTCAGAGCTAACAAAAAAACAAGATCCACAAACCTAAGGTGGCAAAAAACAGGCTGCCTGCAGTAGGATTCCCAATCAGAGACAACGATAGACAGCTGTCCCTGATTGAGACCATACCGCCAAAAAATAGAAAAACACAAAACATAGAATGCCCAACCCCACATCACACCTGACCTAAACAAATAGAGAAATAAAACGTGTTCTCTAAAGGTCAGGGCGTGACAGTAGAAACCTTCGCACAACGGCGTGGTTCTACACGGAACCCAAAGGGTATTCAAAGGCTTGTTCCTATGGGGACAGCAGAATAAAACCATTTTGGAACCATTTTCTAAGAGTTGTGTCTATAGAAAAACCTTGTCATCCCTATCCAATCACGTATAGGGAATAGGGTGGGGGATAGGGCCCTATCCCAATCACTGTATAGGGAATAGGGTGGGGAAGGGCCCTATTCCAATCACTGTATAGGGGAATAGGGTGCGCGTTAGGGCCCTATCCAATCACGTATAGGGAAGAACTACTTTATGTCCTGCAAAAAATGCAAATTAGTTATTAAAAATCATACAATGTGTTTTTGGGTTTTTGTTTTAGATTCGTCTCTCACAGTTGAAGTGTACCTATGATAAAAAATACAGACCTCTACATGCTTTGTAAGTAGGAAAGCCTGCAAAATCGGCGTGTATCAAATACTTGTCTCCCACTGTATATATTAATATTTTATCAATTAGTATATTGGTTTAACCAAATATTTGTTGTAATATTTGTTCTGTAATTTCAGGTGGATTTAACTGAAATTGCAACCAGCTTTCCTAGGCCTTGTTAAAAAAAAAATGGGATAATTGGGGTGAGACCTTTTACTAATATGCTAGAGAAACCAGTTTGGATTTAAGTATAAACGCTTGTATGACTGACGCCTTAGTGAGGGTCTCATGTTAATATTTAATCATTTCAGCCCTCTATCTTCATTATATAAATAGGCCCATTTAATTTTGTATGGTTTTCCCGTATCAAAATAAAGTGGAACATTTTCGGCGTAGTTCGGTAGTGTAAATAAGTCAACTTGTGATATGACTATAGAATTAATCATTATCTAACTTACAGTAGGCTTGGATATAACAGGGTGTTACGGTACAGAGTCAATGTGGAGGCTATCTTACAGTGTGTTACGGTACAGAGTCAATGTGGACGGCTATATACAGGGTGTTACGGTACAGAGTCAATGTGGAGGCTATATACAGGGGTTTACGGTACAGAGTCAATGTGAGTCTATAAACAGGTGTTACGGTACAGAGTCAATTGGAGTGCTATATACAGGGTGTTACGGTACAGAGCCAATGTGGAGGCTATATAACAGGGTGTTACGGTACAGAGCCAATGTGGAGGCTATATACAGGTTGTTCGGTACAGAGTCAATGGGGAGGCTATATACAGGGTGTTACGGTATCAGATCAATGTGGAGGCGATGTACAGGGTGTTACGGTACAGAGTCAATGTGGAGGCTATATACAGGGTGTTACGGTATACAGAGTCAATGTGGAGGCTAATACAGGGTGTTACGTACCGAGTCAATGGAGTGCTATATACAGGGTGTTACGGTACAGAGTCAATGTGGAGGCTAAATATACAGGGGGTACAGGTACAGAGTCAAACGTGGAGGATATATACAGCGGGTACAGGTACCGAGCAATGTGGAGGCTATATACAGGCGGTTCCTTTTGTCCAGGTGGGAAAGGGCAGTGTGGAGTGCAAATAGAGATTGCATCATCTGTGGATCTGTGGGCGGTATGCAAATTGGAGTGGGTCTAGGGTTTCTGGGATATGGTGTTGATGTGAGCCATGACCAGCCTTTCAAACAAGCACTTCAGGATACAGACGTGAGTGCTACGGGTTGGTTATCATTTAGGCAGTTACCTTGGTGTTCTTGGGCACAGGGACTATGGTGGTCGCTTGAAACATGTTGTATTACAGACTCGGTTCAGGGAGAGGTTGAAAATGTCAGTGAAGACACTTGCCAGTTGGTCAGCGCATGCTCGGAGTACCATCACTGGTACTCTGTCGCCCTGCGGCCTTGTGAATGTTGACTGTTTAAGGTCTTACTCACATCGGTACGGAGAGCATTAAATCACACAGTCATCTGGAACAGCTGTGCTCTCATGCAGGGTCAGTGTGCTTGCCTCAAGCTCGTCTGGTACATGTAATGTTTTTTTGCGATCCAATACGTAACATGGTAATTCCAGAGAGGTTAGATAAATGATCTAGATCCTCTATGAGTGCTGTGGAGGGATCCAGAGATGGCTAGAGAAATGATCTAGATCCTCTATGATGATTGTGGATGGATCCAGATGAGGCTTAGAGAATGATCTAGATCCTCTGTGAGGGGCTGTGGAGGGATCCAGAGATGCTAGAGAATGTGATATAGATACTCTATGAGGCCGTGGAGGGATCCAGAGAGCTAGGAGAAGTGATATAGATCCTCTATGAGGAGGAGGGATCCAGAGAGGCTAGAGAGTGATCAGATCCTCTATGAGGGTTGTGGAGGGATCCAGAAGGAGGCTAGAGAAATTATCTAGATCCTCCTATGATGCTTGTGGAGGGATCCCAGAGCAGGCTAGGAAGTTGATCTAGATCCTCTATGAGGCCGTGGAGGGATCCAGAGAGGCTAGAGAAATGTCTAGATCTCTGTGAGGCTGTGGAGGAGATCCAGAGAGTTAGATAATGACTCGTAATATTTCCTCTATGGATGCTGGGAGGGGATCCAGAGAGGCTAGAGAAGTGATCTAGAATCCTCTATGAGGCGTGGAGGGATCCAGAGAGGCTAGAGAAGTGATCTAGATCCTCTATGATGCTGTGGATGGGATCAAGAGAGGCTAGAGAAGAGAACTAGATCCTTCTGTGATGCTGTGGAGGGATCCAAATATGATTTAAAAGAAAACATGAGTCGTCAGCGTACATTGACACTTTTAAATCAGGGATTTCTAGCCTCTTGATATTACTGTTGATCTGATTTTAATAGCTAAATAGCTATTTAATAGCTTACTTTCAAGTCAGCCTATGAATATCAGGTCTGTTTCCCAATGAGTTTATTTTGGATCTATTGTTTCTGGTACTTGTCTTATGTTATACGAACAAAATACACTATATATACAAAGATGTGGACAACCCCTTCAAATTAGTTGGTTCGTCTATTCAGCCACACCACGTTGCTGAAGAGTGTATTAAAATCGAGGACACGGCCATGACTCTCTAGGACAAAAACATTGGCAATAGAATGGCCTGTACTGAAGAGCTCAGTGACTTTCAAACGTGGCACTGGCATAGGATGCCACCTTCCAACAAGTCAGTTTCGCAACTTTAGTGCGTTATTGTGAATTGGAAAGGTCTAGGAGCAACCACACCCCCCCCCCCCTTGTATGTGTGAAGAGTCCACGGTGAGCTTTTGAGAAGGCATACAAAACTGAGCAGAAGGAGAAGATTGATGAACCAAGTCTAGTCTCGCTGACAGAGCTTCAGATACACCTTTTCCCCACACACACGCACGCCACACACCACACACACACACACACACACACACACACACACACACAACACACACACACACACACACACACAACACACACACACACACACACACACACACACACACACACACACACACACCACCACACACGCGGTCCCCTGTTGTGACCCTTCTTCCCAGTCACCTCTGTACAGTCAGACCATTTGTCTTGACTCTCTGCCGCGACACAGTGTTAATGAATGTTGAAGAGATTTACTGTCAAGTGGTTACCGTGACTACCTGTTAGAGGTTAACTGTAAGAGGTTACTGTACTACCTGTTAAGAGGGTTTACGTCAAGGAGGTACGGACTACCTGTTAAGAGGCTTTACTGTCAAGAGTACCTGTGACACCTGTCAAGAGGCTTTACTGTCAAGAGGTACCGGACTACCTGTTTAAGAGGCTTTACTGTTAAGAGGCTTTACTGTCAAGGAGGTTACTGTGACTACCTGTTAGAGGGATTTACTGTCAAGTGGTACTGTGACTACCTGTGAAGAGGATTTACTGTCAAGAGTACCGTGACTACCTGTCAAGAGGCTTTACTGTTAAGATGGCTTTATGTCAAGAGGTACCGTGCACTACCTGTTAAGGGTTTTTGTCAGGTACGTGACTACCTGTGAAGCGGATTTACTGTCAAGATGTACCGTGACTAACCTGTTAAGAGGCTTTACTTCAAGAGGTACTGTGACAACCTTTAAGAGGTTTACTGTTCAAGAGGTACTGTGATACTGTTAAGAGGGTTACTGTCAGAGGTACTTGACTACCTGTTAAGAGCTTTTACTGTCAAGAGGTACATGTGGCTACCTGTAGAGGCTTTACTGTCAAGAGGTCTAGTGCTACCTTGGGTTAACGTCAGAGGCTGTGATACTGTAAGGGGCTTTACTGTAAGAGGTACTGTGACGACCTTTAGAGTTTTCAAGAGGAGGCTAGTGGATTTACTGTCAGAGGCTTTACTGTCAAAGGTACTGTGATACCTGTTAAGATGGGTTTACTGTCAAGAGTTCTGTGACTACCTGTTAAGTATGGTTTACTGTCAAGAGGTAACTTGACTACCTGTTAAGAGGTTTACTGTCAAAGGCTTACTTCAAGGAGGCTACCGTGGTACTACCTGTTAAGAGGGTTTCTGTCAAGAGGCTTTTACGTCAAGAGTACTGTGACTACCTGTTTAAGAACACCTCAATACATCACATTACACATGGAGAGAGCGACACGTGAAGAGAAAGAAAGAGAGGGATATAAAGACAGAGATTGGCATGTTACTAGTACAATAGATACACTGTACTGGACAATGGGAAAGCTATGCAAGAGCCTTCTGTGTGCTCAAAGGATAGAGAGATGGAATGATGCGAGTAGAGCTTCCTGTGTGCTCATCTGAATGAGCTGGTGCTTGCAAGGCCAGGGTTATGAGCCGATTCCCGTTGGGGACACCATCTCTCTGGATAAGAGAGGTCTGGTAATGACTCACTACTGTAGTGACTCTGGATAAAAGAGTCTGCTAATGACTCACTAACTGTATGTCTCTCTGGTAAAGATCTGCTAAATGATCACTAAACTTTAAGTCTCTCTGATAGAGAGTCACTTGTGTAAATGGACTCACTACTGTAGTGACTCTGGATAAGAGAGTCTGCTAAATGACTACTACTTAATCTTCTTAACGCTAGTCATACGTGCGTCTGCGATAAGAGATCTGCTAAATGACTCATCTACTGTAAGCTCTCTCTGGATAAGAGAGTCTGATAAATGACTCACTACTGTAGTCTCTCTGGAATAAGCGAGTCTGCTTTTAATGATCTAACTACTGTTAAGTCTCTCTGGATAAGAGAGTCTGTAAAGACTCACGTAACTTTAAGTCTCTCCCTGGATAAGAGAGTCGGGTAATGACTCACTAACTGTAAATGTCTCTCTGGATAAGAGATGTCTGGCTAAATGACACTAACTTAGTCTCTCTGATAGATATCTGTAAATGACTCACTAAACTTTAAGTTCTCTGGATAAGAGAGTCTGCTAAAGTAACTCCTACTTTAAAGCTCCTGGCCTATAGAGAGTTCTGGTAACGAACCCTAACTTCAAGTCTCTCGGATGAGAGTGTAAATGCACTCTTTGTCTTAAGACTGACAAATCCTAAGTACGTCTCTCTGGTATAAGAGCCTCTGCTAAATGACTCACTACTGTAGTGCTCGGATAGAGTGTCTCTAATGACTCACTACTGTAGTCTCTCTGATAAGAAGTCTGGTAAATGACTCGCTAACTGTATGACTCTCTGGATAAAGAGTCTGTTAAATGACTCCTACTGTAGTCTCTCTGGATAAGAGAGTCTGTTAAATGACTCACTAGTCTATAGTCTCCTGATAAGAGAGCTGTTAAATGAATCACAACTGTATGTCTCTCTGGACAAGAAGCTGTTAAATGACTCCTAACTTTAAGTCTCTCTGGAAAAAAGAGAGTCTGGTAAATGACGCACCTACTGTAGTGACTTGGGATAGAGCAGTCTGCTAATGCTCCGAACTGTACGTCTCTCCTGGATAAGAAGTTGCCTGAAACTGACTCACCTACTGTAAGTCTCTCTGGATAAGAAGTCTGGTAAGATGACTCACTTACTTTAAGTCTCTTCTGATAAAGAGTCTGCTAAATGACTCACTAAACGTATCGTCTCTACTGGATAAGAGGGTCTCTAAATGACTCCACTGTAACGTCTCTCTGATCAAGAGAGTCTGCAAATGACGCACTACTGTAAGTCTCTCTGATAAGAGAGTCTGTAATGACTCATAGATCTGTAAGTTCTCTCTGGATGAAGAGTGGTCTACTAACTGACTCACTACTGTAAGTCCTCTTCTGTGTAGAGAGTCTGCCCTAAATGCTCCCACTACGTAAGTCTCCCTGGACAAGACGGTCTACTAAATGACTCACTACTGAAGTCTCTCTGGATAAGAGAGTCTGCTAGATGACTCGCTACTGTAAGTCTCTCTGGACAAGAGTGTCTGCAATGACTCACTAACCGTACGTCTATTTGATAAGAGTGTTACTAAAATTACTTTAAATGTAGATACAGAGGATGTACTCACATCGACAGGGTCAGACTGTGGGTCTTGCAAATAGAGAGAGAGAGAGAGAGAGGGGGAGAGAGAGAGAGGAGAGAGAGAGAGAGAGAGAGCGAGAGAGAGAGAAGAGAGAGAGAGACAAGAGAGAGAGAGAGAGAGAGAGAGAGAGAGGTACTACAGTCGAACAGGGGTCCTGACGGGAGCTCTCAACAGAGTGGAGTGAGGACAAGACGAGACCAACTGGAGTCCGATTGAAGCCGTAACGGCAGCCAGGCGCCCAGCCCCAGGGGGCACCAGAGAGTCCAGGAGGGAGACACACAGAGCTAAACCAGAGCCCGCAAGCGATGGACTGGGCTGCCACTAGGGAGCAGAGTTCGGGGGTCTGGAACAGGAGCTTGGGCGGGTGACGGTCTTTGTGGTCCACCTAGAGAGAGTAAGAAAGGGGAAAAGTCCATCAGTGGGAAAATGATCACATTTATGAATCAAGTGTTCTCAACAGCCGCAGTGGGAAGCTCAACCAATGTAATCAATGTTTATTGTCACTGCATACAGTGATGGTCTCTACAGTGATTGGTTCTATAGTAACTGGTTGCTTAGGTCCTACAGTGAGGTTCTATAGCTGTTTGTAGGTTCCTATATGTATACGTTGGTTCCTAGACTTGTGTCTGTTAGGTTCTCTACAGTGATGGTTCTCTACAGTGATGGGTTTCATTAAGGTGTTGTTAGTCTCGGACGGTTACTGTTAGTAACCTGATTGTCTGTTAGGTTCTACAGTGGTGGCGAGCTGCAGTGTGTCTCTGCCCGAGCCAGTTGTTCTAATCAACATTGAAGGAACCAAGTTGACTCAGTACTCCAGTGGAAACGGAGAGACAGGGAAGATAGATATGAGGCGACACGAAGTGGGAAAGGAGGAAGAGAGTTGAAAAATAAAGTATTGAGATTTGAGATCAGAGGGGTTAAGGATGGAGGGATTGGAGAGAGATGAAGTAGATGATGGCGGAGGAGGAGATGAGGAGAGGAAGAGAGAGAGAGAGGAGGGAGAGAGGAGGGAGAGGGAGAGAGAGGAGATAGAGGGAGAGGAGGGAGCGAGAGAAGGGAGAGTAGGGAGAAAGAAGAAGGAGGAGAAGAGAGAGGATGGAGGAAGAGAGAGAGGGGGAGAGAGAGGAGTGAGAGAGAGGAGAGAGAGAGAGAGGAGGAGAGAGGGGGAGGGAGAGAGGAGGGAGAGAGGGAGGAGAGAGAGAGGAGGGAGAGAGGGAGAGAAAGAGAGGAGGGATGAGAGGAGAGGAGAAGGAGGGAGAGAGGAGGGAGAGAGAGGAGAGAGGAGCGAAGGGAGAGAGAGGAGAAGGGAGTGAAGGGAGAGAAGAGGAGAGAGAGAGAGAGGGAGAGGAGGAGAGAGAGGAGGGAGAGAGAGGAGAAGAGGAGTGAGAGAGAGGAGAGAGAGGAGGGAGAGAGAGAGGAGAGAGAGAGGGAGAGGAGAGAGAGAGGAGGAGGAGAGAGGAGGAAGGAGAGGAGGAGGACAGAGAGGAGAGAGGGGCAAGAAGAGAGAGAGAGAGAGAGAGAAGGAGAGGAGCACTGGACAAATAACAGACTGAGATTTGAGGATCAGAGAGTTGAAAGGGGGAGGGGGAGAAGGTAGGGAGAGAGAGGAGGGAGAGAGGCAGGGATAGATTATGGAACGAATGAGGGAGAGTTATGGAGACATGGAGATGCATGCAGGTTTCAGGGTTGAAGAAACAAGAATGGGACAACCAATGACCATTGACCCACATGGGGTCAACACATGGGCCAACAGTGCTCTCTCACTTCACTCATTCATTCACTCACTCACTCACGTCACTCACTCACTCACTCACTCACTCACTCACTCACCCTTCACTCACTACTCACTCACTCACTCACATCACTCCACTCACTCACGACTCTCTCTTTGTCTCACTCACTTTCTCTCTCTCTCCTCTCTCTCATCCTCTCTCTCTCTCTCGTTCTCTCTCTCTCTCCTTCTCTCGTGTCTACGTTCCTTCTCTCTTCTCCTCTCTCTCTCTCTCTCTCTCAATCTCATTCTATCTCTACTGTCTTTCTCTATATCTGTCTCTCAGCATGGGTGGAATGTACAAGTCCTCTCCCCCCGAGCTAGGAGCACTGATCCTGGCCCAGAGATAGAACAGACAGCCCTCTGGTCTCTGGTCTGTGTGAGTGTGTGTCTGTGTGTGTGTGGTGTGTGTCTGTGCACTTCTCCATTTGGCTAGCTGTGTGCTTCATGCACTGTACTGTAATAAAGCACTCAAACAGAGAGAGAGAGAGAGAGAGAGTGAAAGAGAGAAAGAGAGAGAGAGATAGAGAGATATAGCGAGAGGGAGAGAGATTGAGACAAAGATGAGAGAGTTAGAGAGAGGGTGAAGAGGGATAGTGGAGTTGGAAGAGATGAGATCGGAATCATATGCCAAATGATCCCCTCATTAAAATACAACCCCCACATCCACCTCAACCCCTCCCTCCCCCTCCCTCCCCTCCCCCTCCCCTCCCTCCGCTCCCTCCCTCCCGCCATCGCCTAACGTCTCTCCGATCTGTCTCCATTTCGCATCAGGGGCTTTGTTAATAAATTGCAGGGAACGTTTCGGACTTATTAAGCTACGAGTCCTTGCACCCTTCCTCATCTATCCTTCTCATCCTTCTGTCTGAGGGGAAATAAGAAGTGAGTCTGTCCCCAACTCAATCGCCACCCTTCTGACCACCCAATACTTTCACCAGGCTCCATAGAGCGGCAAAGAGCATTTCCTTGAACCAATGTCTACCCCTCTACGACGTACACCTCTACAAAGCACAGTGCCCAACCTTGGACTCTTGAAAAGGAACATCAGACTCCACCGCACCCTCAACACAGTGAGCAAACAGAGCGTGATCGCCCCTCCCAGACCTTCACGGAGGACTGCACGCGGAGGATCCCAAGCCAGAGGACCTAACAGCCCAGTACCACAGCATCACCAGCTACATCCCCAACCCAACCCCAACCATCAACCCCCCCCCCCACAACAAAAACCCTGGACAACCTAATACATGGCTTGCGAAAGTTATCACCCCTTGGAATTTCTCCTGATTGTTTGTTACCTTCACACAACCTGGAATAAAATTGATTTTTGGGGGGGGTTATCATTTGATTTACACACATGGCCGACCACTTTGAAAGATGCAAAATATTTTTTCGTGTGAAACAAACAAGAAATAAGACAAAAAAAAAAAAAACAAACTGAAAAACTTGAGCGTGAATACTATTCACAGCCCCCAAAATCAATACTTTCAATCCACCTTTTTGCAGCATTCATCTGCAAGTCTCGTTGGGTATGTCCTCTATAAGCTTGGCAACTCTAGCCACTGGGATTTTTTGCCACATTCTTAAAAGGCAAAACTGCCCAGCTCATTCCAGTTGAATGGTTCCTCTCTGGATGTACACAATCGTTCAGTCACCACAGATTCTCAATTGGACTGAGGTCTGGCTGGCTTGACTCAGGCCCTCCAAGACATTTAAATGTTTCTCCCTTAAACCACTCAAGTGTTGCTGTAGCATTATGACTTAGGTTCATTGTCCCTCCTGGAAGGTGAACCTCCGTCCCAGTCTCAATCTTGGAAGACTGAAACAGGTTTCCGTCTCAAGAATTTCCCTGTATTGCACCACCATCATTCCTTCAATTCTGACAGTTCCTCCCCCATGCCAATTGAAAACAACCCCACAGCATGATGCTGCCCCCCCAATGCTTTCACTGTGGGATGGGGTTCTCGGGGTGGGAGGTGTGTGGTTTGCGCCAGACATAGCATTTTTCCTTGATGGCCAAAAAGCTCCATTTTATCTCATCTGCAGACACTTCTTCCATATGTTTGGGGAGAGTCTCCCCATGCATTTGGAAAACACCAAACGTGTTTGCTTAATTTTTTTCTTTATTAGGCAATGGCTTTTTTCTGGCACTCTTCCGTAAAGCCACTCTGTGGAACTGTACGGTCTTGAAGGTGTCCTATGTATGGACAGATACTTCCAATCTCTGATGTGGAGCTGTTGCAGCTCTTCAGGTTATGCTTATGGTCTCTTTGTTGCTCTCTGATTAATTCCTCCTGCTGGTCTGTGAGTTTGTGGGCGGCCCTCTCTTGGCAGGTTGTTGTGGGTGCCAAATTCTTTCCATTTTAAATAATGGATTAATGGTGCTCCGTTGGGATGTTCAAAGTTTTCAGGTATTATTTTTTTATAACCCAACCCTGATACTGTACTCTCCACAACTTTGTCCCTGACCCTGTGTTGGAGAGCTCCTTGGTCTTCATGGCGCTTGCTGGTGTGCTCTATGTCTTAGTGTGTTGCAGACTCTGGGCCTTTCAGAACAGGTGTATATATAGTTGAGATCTGTGACGATTATGGTTTGACACTTAGGATTGCACACAGGTGGACCTTTATAAACTAATTTTGTGACCCGTGCTTCTACACCTCATTACTAGCTGTTGGGGTTTTAGGCCTGGTTTTGTACAGCACTTCGAGATATTAGCTGATGTAGACGAAGGGCTATATAAAATAAAATGATTGATTGATTGACTTCTAAGGTTAATTGGCTGCACCAGATCTTATTTAGGGCTTCATAGCAAAGGGTGAATAACATATGAACACACCACTTACACCGTTTACATTTTTTCTTTTTCACTCGACCAATATTGGGACTATTTTGTGTTTGTCCATTCACATGAAATCCAAATAAAAATCCATTTAAATTACAGGTTGTAATGCAACCAAAAGGGCACTGCATGCGCAGTGCTGAGCTGCGCCACCAGAGTCTCTGGGTTCGCGCCCAGGTGGGCTGGGTTCGCTGCCCAGGCTTCTGTCGCAGCCGCGCCAACCGGGAGGTCCGTGGGGCGGACGCACAATTGGCATAGCGTCGTCCGGGTGAGGGAGGGTTTTTGGCGGTAGGGTATCCGTTGTTGTCTCAGTATGTAAACTGGTAATAAAATGTATGCACTATACTGTAAGTCGCTCTGGATAAGAGCGTTCTGCTAAATGACTAAAATGTAGATGTAAATGTATACTACTAAAATACTGATTAACCCTATATACTATTCTAGCTAATTAATCCTATACTACTATTATACTATATAACCCTAACCTATACAACTATTATACTATATTAACCATATACTACTACTATACTATATTAACCTAACCTATACTACTATATACTACTATATCTATATTAACCCTATACTACTTATTATACTATATTAACCTATACTACTATTATACTATATTAACCCTATACTACTATTATACTATATTAACCCTATACTACTATTATACTATATTAACCCTATACTACTATATACTATACATATTATACTATACTATATTAACCAACCCTATACTACTATTATACTACTATTATACTATATAACCCTATACTAAATATTATACTATATATCCTATACTACTATTATTACTATACAACTATACTACTATTATACTATATTAACCCTACTTACTGTTATACTATATTAACCCACCTATTACTACTATATACTATTTATTAACCCCTATACTTACTATTCACTATATTAACCTATACTACTATTATACTAATAGCCCTATACTACTATTATACTAATTAAATTAACCCTATACTACTATATATACTATATTACAACCCATACTACTATTATACTATATTAACCCATACTACTACATTTCAGATATTAACCCTAACCCTATACTATATATAATATATTAACCTATATACTAATACTATACTATATAACCATAAACCTATCTACTATTATACTACTATTATACTATATTAACCCTAACTACTATTATACTATCTTAATCCTATACTACTATTATACTATATACACCCTATACTACTTTATACTATATTAAAACCCTATACTACTACTATTACTATATTAACCTACTTAACTATATACTATATAACCTATACTATAGTATACTATATTAACATATACTACTACTATACTAATTACAACCCTATACTACTATTATACTATATAACTATACTAACACCTATACTACTATTTACTAATTAATCCTATACTATATTATACGTATATTACATATACTTACTATATATATTAACCCTATACTACTGTTATATATATTAACCCTAACCCTATACTACTATATACTATATTAACCCTATACTTACTATTATACATATATTACCCTATACTACTATTATACTTAAATTAACCTATACTTACTATTATACTATATTAACCCTATACTACTATTATACTATATTAACCCTATACTACTACTTCCTATATTAACCCTACCCTATACTACTATTATACTATATAACCATTATACTACTATAATATATTAACCCTAACCTATACTACTATTATACTTATATATACTATTAACCCTATACTACTATTATACTATATTAATCCTATACTACTATTATACTATATTAACCCTATACTACTTATTATATATATATAACCTATACTACTATTAATACTATATTAACCATATACTACTACTATACATATAACCTATACTATATTATACTATATAACCATATACTACTACTAACTATAGTAAACCCTAACCCATACTACTATTATACTACTATTATACTATAGTAATACTACTATTATACTATAGTAATACTACTATTATACTAGATAACCCTATACTAATTATACCATATTAACCCTATAGACTGTATTATACTATATTAACCCTAAACCATATACTACTATTTATTACTATATTAACCCTATACTACTATTATACTATATAGCCCTATACTACTATATACTAAATTAACCCTATACTACTATTATCTATATTTACCCTCATACTACTATTATACTTATTAACCCTAACTACTACTTCCTATATTAACCCTAACCCTATACTACTATTATACTATATTAACCATATACTACGTACTATAAATATTAACCATAACCCTATACTACTATAACTACTATTATACTATATTAACCATACTATATACTATTACTATATTAATCCTATACACTATTTACTATATTAACCCTATACTACTTTTATACTATATTAACCCCCAAATACTACTATTATACTACTATTATACTATATTAACCCTATATACTATTATACTATATTACCCTAACCCTATACTACTATTATACTATATTAACCCTAAACCCTATACTACTAGTTATACTATTTAACCCTAGGGTTAATATAGTTAAATAGTAGTATAGGGTTAGGGTTAATATAGTATATAGTAGTATAGGGTTAATATAGTATAATAGTAGTATAATAGTAGTATAGGGTTAAATAGTATAAAAGTAGTATGAGGTTAAATAGTATAATAGTTAGTATAGGATTAATATAGTATAATAGTAGTATAGGGTATTATAGATAATAGTCAGATATAATCGTAGTATAGGGTTAGGGTTAATATATTATAGTAGGTAGATATGGTTTAATCAGTATAATAGTAGTATAGGGTTAGGGTTAATATATGAAAGTAGTGAGTATAGGGTTAATATAGTATAATAGTAGGATAGGGTTATTAGTATAATAGTAGTATAGGGTTTAAATTTAGTATAATAGTAGTATAGGGTAATATAGTATAATAGTAGTATAGGGTATATAGTATAATAGTAGTATAGGGTTGGGTTATATAGTAGAACAGTAGTATAGGGTTTAATATAGTATAAATAGTAGTATAGGTTAATTAGTATCATAGTGTATAGGATTAATATAGTATAATAGTAGTTAGGGTTAATATAGTCTAATATAGTATAATAGAGTATAGGGTTATGTTAATATAGTAGAGTAGGTAGTATATGGTTAATATAGTATAATAGTAGTATAGGGTTAATATATTATAGTAGTAGTATAGGGTTAATATGGTATAATGTAGTATAGGGTTAAATATAGTATAAAAGTAGTAGGGTTAAATAGTATTAATCGTAAGTATAGGATAATATAGTATAATAGTAGATTAATAGTAAGTAGGTTATTTATAAGTAATAGGGGTTATGGTTAATATATTATAGTAGTAGTATATGGTTAATATAGTATAATAGTAGTATAGGGTTAGGGTTAATATAGGAAAGTAGTAGTATAGGGTTAATATAGTATAATAGTAGTATAGGGTTAATATAGTATAATAGTAGTATAGGGTTAATTTAGTATAATAGTAGTATAGGGCTAATATAGTATAATAGTAGTATAGGGTTAATATAGTATAATAGTAGTATAGGGTTAGGGTTAATATAGTATAACAGTAGTATAGGGTTAATATAGTATAATAGTAGTATAGGGTTAATATAGTATAATAGTAGTATAGGATTAATATAGTATAATAGTAGTATAGGGTTAATATAGTATAATAGTAGTATAATAGTAGTATAGGGTTAGGGTTAATATAGTATAGTAGTAGTATATGGTTAATATAGTATAATAGTAGTATAGGGTTAATATAGTATAATAGTAGTATAGGGTTAATATAGTATAATAGTAGTATAGGGTTAATATAGTATAAAAGTAGTATAGGGTTAATATAGTATAATAGTAGTATAGGATTAATATAGTATAATAGTAGTATAGGGTTAATATAGTATAATAGTAGTATAATAGTAGTATAGGGTTATGGTTAATATATTATAGTAGTAGTATATGGTTAATATAGTATAATAGTAGTATAGGGTTAGGGTTAATATAGGAAAGTAGTAGTATAGGGTTAATATAGTATAATAGTAGTATAGGGTTAATATAGTATAATAGTAGTATAGGGTTAATTTAGTATAATAGTAGTATAGGGCTAATATAGTATAATAGTAGTATAGGGTTAATATAGTATAATAGTAGTATAGGGTTAATATAGTATAATAGTAGTATAGGGTTAGGGTTAATATAGTATAATAGTAGTATAGGGTTAATATAGTATAATAGTAGTATAGGGTTAATATAGTATAATAGTAGTATAATAGTAGTATAGGGTTAATATAGTATAATAGTAGTATAATAGTAGTATAGGGTTAGGGTTAATATAGTATAGTAGTAGTATATGGTTAATATAGTATAATAGTAGTATAGGGTTAATATAGTATAATAGTAGTATAGGGTTAATATAGTATAATAGTAGTATAGGGTTAATATAGTATAATAGTAGTATAGGGTTAATATAGTATAATAGTAGTATAGGGTTAATATAGTATAATAGTAGTATAATAGTAGTATAGGGTTAGGGTTAATATAGTATAGTAGTAGTATATGGTTAATATAGTATAATAGTAGTATAGGGTTAGGGTTAATATAGTATAATAGTAGTATAGGATTAATATAGTATAATAGTAATATAGGGTTAATATAGTATTTTAGTAGTATACATTTTACATTTACATTTTAGTCATTTAGCAGACGCTCTTATCCAGAGCGACTTACAGTAGAGTGCATACATTTTATTACATTTTACATACTGAGACAAGGATATCCCTACCGGCCAAACCCTCCCTAACCCGGACGACGCTATGCCAATTGTGCGTCGCCCCACGGACCTCCCGGTTGCGGCCGGCTGCGACAGAGCCTGGGCGCGAACCCAGCCCAGCCTGGGCGCGAACCCAGAGACTCTGGTGGCGCAGCTAGCACTGCGATGCAGTGCCCTTTTGTTGCATTACAACCTGTAATTTAAATGGATTTTTATTTGGATTTCATGTAATGGACAAACACAAAATAGTCCAATTTGGTGAAGTGAAAAAAGAAAAAATGTAAAACGGGTAAGTGGTGTGTGCATATGTATTCACCCCTTTGCTATGAAGCCCCTAAATAAGATCTGGTGCAGCCAATTACCTTCAGAAGTCAATCAATCAATCAATTTTATTTTATATAGCCCTTCGTACATCAGCTAATATCTCGAAGTGCTGTACAGAAACCCAGCCTAAAACCCCAAACAGCTAGTAATGCAGGTGTAGAAGCACGGGTCACAAAATTAGTTAAATAAAGTCCACCTGTGTGCAATCTAAGTGTCACATAATCTGTCACATGATCTCACTATATATACACCTGTTCTGAAAGGCCCCAGAGTCTGCAACACCACTAAGCAAGAGGCACCACCAAGCAAGCGCCATGAAGACCAAGGAGCTCTCCAAACAGGTCAGGGACAAAGTTGTGGAGAAGTACAGATCAGGGTTGGGTTATAAAAAAATATCTGAAACTTTGAACATCCCACGGAGCACCATTAAATCCATTATTTAAAAATGGAAAGAATATGGCACCACAACAAACCTGCCAAGAGAGGGCCGCCCACCAAAACTCACAGACCAGGCAAGGAGGGCATTAATCAGAGAGGCAACAAAGAGACCAAAGATAACCCTGAAGAAGCTGCAAAGCTCCACATCAGAGATTGGAGTATCTGTCCATACATAGGACCACTTTAAGCCGTACAGTCCACAGAGCTGGGCTTTACGGAAGAGTGTCCAGAAAAAATCCATTGCTTAATTAAAGAAAAAAATAAGCAAACACGTTTGGTGTTTTCCAAAAGGCATGTGGGAGACTCCCCCAACATATGGAAGAAGGTCAGATGAGAATAAAATGGAGCTTTTTGGCCATCAAGGAAAATGCTATGTCTGGCGCAAACCCAACACCTCTCATCACCCCGAGAACCCCATCCCCACAGTGAAGCATGGGGGTGGCAGCATCATGCTGTGGGGTTGTTTTTCATTGGCAGGGACTGGGAAACTGGTCAGAATTGAAGGAATGATGGATGGTGCTAAATACAGGGAAATTCTTGAGGGAAACCTGTTTCAGTCTTCCAGAGATTTGAGACTGGGACGGAGGTTCACCTTCCAGGAGGACAATGACCCTAAGCATACTGCTAAAGCAACACTTGAGTGGTTTAAGGGGAAACATTTAAATGTCTTGGAGTGGCCTAGTCAAAGCCCAGACCTCAGTCCAATTGAGAATCTGTGGTATGACTGAACGATTGTTGTACACCAGCGGAACCCATTCAACTTGAAGGAGCTGGAGCAGTTTTGCCTTTAAGAATGGGCAAAAAATCCCAGTGGCTAGATGTGCCAAGCTTATAGAGACATACCCCAAGAGACTTGCAGCTGTAATTGCTGCAAAAAGGTGGATCTGCAAAGTATTGATTTTGGGGGGGTGAATAGTTATTCACGCTCAAGTTTTCAGTTTTTTTGTCTTATTTCTTGTTTGTTTCACACGAAAAAATATTTTGCATCTTCAAAGTGGTCGGCATGTTGTGTAAATCAAATGATAAACCCCCCCCAAAAATCAATTTTAATTCCAGGTTGTAAGGTAACAAAATAGGAGAAATTCCAAGGGGGTGAATACTTTCGCAAGCCACTGTATATAGGGTTTGTCCAGGGTTTGTTTGTGGGGGGGGGGGGTTGACTGGTTGGGGTTGGGGTGGGGATGTAGCTGGTGATGCTGTGGTCTGGGTGTAGGTCCTCTTGGCTTGGATCCTCCGCGTGCAGGTCCTCTCGATGAAGGTCTGGGAGGGGCGATCATCGCTCTGTTGCTCCTGTGCTGAGGGTGCGGTTGAGTCTGATGTCTTTTCAAGAGTCCAAGGTTGGCACTGTCGCTTTGTAGAGGTGTACCTGGTCGTAGAGGGTAGACATTGGTCACAGGAAATGCTTGCCGCTCTATGGATGCCTGGTGAAAGTATTTTGGTGGTAGAAGGGTGGCGATGAGTTGGGGAAGACTCCCTTCTTATTTCCCTCAGACAGAAGGATGAGAAGGATGAGAATGAGGAAGGGTGCAAGGGACATGTAGCTTTAATAAGTCAGAAAACGTTCCCTGCAATTTTATTAACAAAGCCCCTGATGCAGAACTGGAGACAGATGGAGAGAGTTAGGGATGGAGGGAGGGAGGGAGGGAGGGAGGGAGGGAGGGAGGGAGGGAGGGAGGGAGGGTTGAGTGGATGTGGGGGTGTATTTTATGAGGGGATCATTTGGCATATGAGTTCCTCTCTCTCCTTCCATCTCCACTATCCCTCTCACCCTCTCTCTAACTCTCTCTCTTTGTCTCACTCTCTCCCTCTCCCTATATCTCTCTATCTCTCTCTCTCTTTCTCTCTTTCACTCTCTCTCTCTCTCTCTCTCTGTTTGAGTGCTGTTATTACAGTACAGTGCATTGAAGCACACAGCTATGCCAAATGGAGAAGTGCACAGACACACACACACACACACAGACACACACTCACACAGACCAGAGACCAGAGGGCTGTCTGTCTTATCTCTGTGGCCAGGATCAGTGGCTCTAGCTCGGGGGAGAGGACTTGTACATTCACCCAGCAGCTTAGAGAAAGACAGAAGAGAGTGAGAGTGAGAGAGAGAGAGAGAGAGAGAGAGAGAGAGAGAGAGAGAGAGAGAGAGAGAGAGAGAGAGAGAGAGAGAGAGAGTGAGAGAGAGAGAGAGAGTGAGTGAGACAAAGAGAGAGTGTGAGTGAGTGAGTGAGTGAGTGAGTGAGTGAGTGAGTGAGTGAGTGAGTGAGTGAGTGAGTGAGTGAGTGAGTGAGTGAGTGAGTGAGTGAGTGAATGAATGAGTGAGTGAGAGAGCATGTGTGGCCCATGGGTGTGACCCCATTGGTTGTCAATGTCATTGGTTGTCCCATTTTGTCTTTCTTCAACCAAACCTGTCATGCATCTCCATAGCTCTCCATAGCTCTCCCTCACTCTCGCTCTCCATATATCTCTCCCTGCTCTCTCCCTCCTCTCTCTCCCTCCTTCTCCCCCTCCCCCTTTTCACTCTCTGATCTCAAATCTCAAGTCTTTATTTGTCCATGCTCCTCTCCTTCTCTCTCTCTCTCTCCCTCTTGCGCCCTCTCTCACTCTCTATCCCTCCTCTCTCCTTCCTCTCTCTCCCTCCTCTCTCTCCCTCCTCTCTCTCTCTCCTCTCTCTCTCCCTCCTCTCTCTCCTCTCTCTCCCTCCTCTCTCTCCTCTCTCTCCCTCCTCTCTCTCCTCTCTCTCCCTCTCTCTCTCTCTCCTCTCTCTCTCCCTCCTCTCTCTCCCTCCTCTCTCTCCCTTCGCTCCCTCCTCTCTCTCCCTCCTCTCTCCCTCCTCTCTCCTCTCTCTCTCCCTCCTCTCTTTCTCCCTACTCTCCCTCCTCTCTCTCCCTCCTCTCTCTCTCTCCTCTCTCTCCCTCCTCTCTCCCTCCTCTCTCTCTCTCTCCTCTCTCTCCCTCCTCTCTCTCCCTCCTCTCTCTCCCTTCGCTCCCTCCTCTCTCTTCTCCTCCTCTCTTTCTCCCTACTCTCCCTTCTCTCTCTCCCTCCTCTCTCTCTCTCCTCTCTCTCCTCTCTCTCCCTCCTCTCTCCCTCCTCTCTCTCTCTCTCTCCTCTCTCTCCCTCCTCTCTCTCCATCCTCTCTCTCCATCCTCTCTCCCTCCCCCTTAACACCCTCTGATCTCAAATCTCAATACTTTATTTTTCCATACTCTCTTCCTCCTTTTCCCACTTCTTGTCGTCCTCATCTTCTATCTTCCCTTGTCTCCTGTTTCCACTGGAAGACTGAGTCAGCTTGGTTCCACTTCAATGTTGATTAGAACAACTTGGCTCGGGCAGAGACACACTGTCAGCCTGCCACCACTGTAGAGAACCTAACAGACAATCAGGTTACTATATAAACCATCACTGTAGAGAACCATCACTGTAGAGAACCTAACAGACAACCCAGTTACTATAGGAACCATCACTGTAGAGAACCATCACTGTAGAGAACCTAACAGACAACCCAGTTACTATAGGAACCATCACTGTAGAGAACCTAACAGACAACCCAGTTACTATAGGAACCATCACTGTAGAGAACCATCACTGTATGCACGTGACAAATAAACATTGACTTGACATTGGTTGAGCTTCCCACTTGCGGCTGTTGAAGAACACTTGATTCATTAAATGTGATTCATTTCCCACATGATGGACTTTTTCCCTTCTCTACTCTCTCTAGGTGACCAGCAAAGACCGTCACCCGCCCCAGCTCCGTTCCAGACCCCCAGAACTCTGCTCCCTAAGTGCAGCCAGTCAGCGCTGCGGGCTCCTGGGTTTAGCTCTGTGTGTCTCCCTCCTGGACTCTCTGGTGCCCCTGGGGCTGGGCGCCTGGCTGCGTTCGGCTTCATACGGAGCTCCAGTGTCTCGTCTGTGTCCTCACTCCACTCTGTTGAGAGCTCCCCGTCAGACCCCTGTCGACGTGAGTACCTCATCTCTCTCTCTCTCTCTCTCTCTCTCTGTCTCTCTCTCTCTCTCTCTCTCTCTCTCTCTCTCTCTCTCTCTCTCTCTCTCTCTCTCTCTCTCACTCTCTCTCTCTCTCTCTCTCTCTATTCTGACAGCACACAGTCTGACCCCTGTCGATGTGAGTACATCTCTGTATCTACATTTAAGTAATTTAGTAGACACTCTTATCCAGATAGACGTACGGTTAGTGAGTCATTTAGCAGACACTCTTGTCCAGAGAGACTTACAGTAGTGAGTCATTTAGCAGACTCTCTTATCCAGAGAGACTTACAGTAGTGAGTCATTTAGTAGACACTCTTGTCCAGGGAGACTTACAGTAGTGAGTCATTTAGCAGACTCTCTTATCCAGAGAGACTTACAGTAGTGAGTCATTTAGTAGACACTCTTATCCAGAGAGACTTACAGTTAGTGAGTCATTTAACAGACTCTCTTATCCAGAGAGACTTACAGTAGTGAGTCATTTAGCAGACTCTCTTATCCAGAGAGACGTACAGTAGTGAGTCATTTAGCAGACTCTCTTATCCAGAGAGACGTACAGTTAGTGAGTCATTTAGCAGACTCTCTTATCCAGAGAGACTTAAAGTAGTGAGTCATTTACCAGACTCTCTTATCCAGAGAGACTTACAGTAGTGAGTCATTTAGCAGACTCTCTTATCCAGAGAGACGTACAGTTAGTGAGTCATTTAGCAGACTCTCTTATCCAGAGTCACTACAGTAGTGAGTCATTTACCAGACTCTCTTATCCAGAGAGACTTAAAGTTAGTGAGTCATTTAACAGACTCTCTTATCCAGAGAGACATACAGTTAGTGAGTCATTTAACAGACTCTCTTATCCAGAGAGACTTACAGTAGTGAGTCATTTAACAGACTCTCTTATCCAGAGAGACATACAGTTAGTGAGTCATTTAACAGACTCTCTTATCCAGAGAGTCATACAGTTAGTGAGTCATTTACCAGACTCTCTTATCCAGAGAGACTTACAGTAGTGAGTCATTTAGCAGACACTCTTATCCAGAGTCACTACAGTAGTGAGTCATTTAGCAGAGGCTCTTATCCAGAGAGACGTACAGTTAGTGAGTCATTTAGCAGACTCTCTTATCCAGAGTCACTACAGTAGTGAGTCATTTACCAGACTCTCTTATCCAGAGAGACTTAAAGTTAGTGAGTCGTTTACCAGACTCTCTTATCCAGAGAGACTTAAAGTTAGTGAGTCATTTAGCAGACTCTCTTATCCAGAGAGACTTAAAGTTAGTGAGTCATTTAGCAGACACTCTTATCCAGAGAGACATACAGTTAGTGAGTCATTTACCAGACTCTCTTATCCAGAGAGACTTAAAGTTAGTGAGTCATTTACCAGACTCTCTTATCCAGAGAGACTTAAAGTTAGTGAGTCATTTAGCAGACTCTCTTATCCAGAGAGACTTACAGTAGTGAGTCATTTAACAGACTCTCTTATCCAGAGAGACGTACAGTTAGTGAGTCATTTAGCAGACTCTCTTATCCAGAGAGACTTACAGTAATGAGTCATTTAGCAGACTCTCTTATCCAGAGAGACTTACAGTAGTGAGTCATTTAGCAGACTCTCTTATCCAGAGTCACTACAGTAGTGAGTCATTTACCAGACTCTCTTATCCAGAGAGACTTAAAGTTAGTGAGTCATTTAGCAGACTCTCTTATCCAGAGAGACATACAGTTAGTGAGTCATTTAGCAGACTCTATTATCCAGAGTCACTACAGTAGTGAGTCATTTACCAGACTCTCTTATCCAGAGAGATGTGGTCCCCCACGGGAATCGAGCTCATAACCCTGGCCTTGCAAGCACCATGCTCTATCAACTGAGCCACACAGGAAGTCTCTCGCTATCATTCCATCTCTCTATCCTTTCTGAGCCACACAGGAAGTCTCTTGCTATCATTTCCATTTCCAGTTACAGTGTATCTATTGTACTATAACAGGCAAATCCTTCTGTCTTTTTATCCCTCTGTTTCTTTCTCTTCACGTTCTCTCTCTCCATGTGTAATGTGATGTATTGAGTGTGTTCTTAACAGGTAGTCACAGTACCTCTTGACAGTAAAGCCTCTTGACAGTAAACCCTCTTAACAGGTAGTCACGGTACCTCTTGACAGTAAAGCCTCTTGACAGTAAACCCTCTTAACAGGTAGTCACAGTACCTCTTGACAGTAAACCCTCTTAACAGGTAGTCACAGTACCTCTTGACAGTAAACCCTCTTAACAGGTAGTCACAGTACCTCTTGACAGTAAAGCCTCTTGACAGTAAATCCTCTTAACAGGTAGTCACAGTACCTCTTGACAGTAAAGCCTCTTAACAGGTAGTCACAGTACCTCTTGACAGTAAACCCTCTTAACAGGTAGTCACAGTACCTCTTGACAGTAAAGCCTCTTAACAGGTAGTCACAGTACCTCTTGACAGTAAAGCCTCTTAACAGGTAGTCACAGTACCTCTTGACAGTAAACCCTCTTAACAGGTAGTCACAGTACCTCTTGACAGTAAACCCTCTTAACAGGTAGTCACAGTACCTCTTGACAGTAAAGCCTCTTAACAGGTAGTCACGGTACCTCTTGACAGTAAATCCTCTTCACAGGTAGTCACAGTACCTCTTGACAGTAAACCCTCTTAACAGGTAGTCACGGTACCTCTTGACAGTAAAGCCTCTTAACAGTAAAGCCTCTTGACAGGTAGTCACGGTACCTCTTGACAGTAAATCCTCTTCACAGGTAGTCACAGTACCTCTTGACAGTAAATCCTCTTAACAGGTAGTCACAGTACCTCTTGACAGTAAAGCCTCTTAACAGTAAAGCCTCTTAACAGGTAGTCACGGTACCTCTTGACAGTAAAGCCTCTTGACAGGTAGTCACGGTACCTCTTGACAGTAAAGCCTCTTAACAGGTAGTCACAGTACCTCTTGACAGTAAACCCTCTTAACAGGTAGTCACAGTACCTCTTGACAGTAAACCCTCTTAACAGGTAGTCACGGTACCACTTGACAGTAAATCCTCTTCACAGTCATTAACACTGTGGCGGCAGAGAGTCAAGCAAATGGTCTGACTGTACAGAGGTGACTGGGAAGAAGGGTCACAACAGGGGACCGGCGTGTGTGTGCGTGTGTGTGTGTGTGTGTGTGTGTGTGTGTGTGTGTGTGTGTGTGTGTGTGTGTGTGTGTGTGTGTGTGTGTGTGTGTGTGTGTGTGTGTGTGTGTGTGTGTGTGTGTGCGTGCGTGTGTTGGGGGAAAGAGGGTGTATCTGAGCTCTGTCAGCGACGACTAGACGTTGGTTCATCAAATCTTCTCCTTCCTGCTCAGTTTTTGTATGCCTTCTCAAACAGCTACACCTGTGGACTCATTCACACATCAAGGGGGGGGGGGGGTGTTGTTGCTCCTAGACATTTCCAATTCACAATAACAGCACTTAAAGTTGACGAACTGACTTGTTGGAAAGGTGGCATCCTATGACGGTGCCACGTTGAAAGTCACTGAGCTCTTCAGTACAGGCCATTCTATTGCCAATGTTTGTCTATGGAGATTGCATGGCCGTGTCCTCGATTTTATACACCTTTCAGCAACGGGTGTGGCTGAAATAGCCGAATCCACTAATTTGAAGGGGTGTCCACATACTTTTGTATATATAGTGTATTTTTGTTCAGTATAACATAAGACAAGTACCAGAAACAATAGATCACAAAATAAACTCATTGGGAAACCAGACCTGATATTCATAGCTGACTTTGAAAGTAAGCTATTAAATAGCTATTTAGCTATTAAAATCAGATCCAACAGTAATATCAAGAGGCTAGAAATCCAGTGATTTAAAAAGTGTCAATGTACGCTGACGACTCATGTTTTCTTTTAAATCCATAATTTGGATCCCTCCACAGCATCACAGAGGATCTAGATCTCTTCTCTAGCCTCTCTGGATCCCTCCACAGCATCATAGAGGATCTAGATCACTTCTCTAGCCTCTCTGGATCCCTCCACAGCCTCATAGAGGATCTAGATCACTTCTCTAGCCTCTCTGGATCCCTCCACAGCATCATAGAGGATATAGATCATTATCTAACCTCTCTGGATCCCTCCACAGCCTCACAGAGGATCTAGATCATTTCTCTAGCCTCTCTGGATCCCTCCACGGCCTCATAGAGGATCTAGATCACTTCTCTAGCCTCTCTGGATCCCTCCACAGCATCATAGAGGATCTAGATAATTTCTCTAGCCTCTCTGGATCCCTCCACAGCCTCATAGAGGATCTAGATCACTCTCTAGCCTCTCTGGATCCCTCCACGGCCTCATAGAGGATCTATATCACTTCTCTAGCCTCTCTGGATCCCTCCACGGCCTCATAGAGGATCTATATCACTTCTCTAGCCTCTCTGGATCCCTCCACAGCCTCACAGAGGATCTAGATCATTTCTCTAGCCTCTCTGGATCCCTCCACAGCATCATAGAGGATCTAGATCATTTCTCTAGCCTCTCTGGATCCCTCCACAGCAGCATAGAGGATCTAGATCATTTATCTAACCTCTCTGAATTACCATGTTACGTATTGGATCGCAAAAAAACATTACCATGTACCAGACGAGCTTTGAGGCAAGCAACACTGAACCATGCATGAGAGCACCAGCTGTTCCAGATGACTGTGTGATTATGCTCTCCGTAGCCGATGTGAGTAAGACCTTGAAACAGGTCAACATTCACAAGGCCGCAGGGCCAGACAGATTACCAGGACGTGTACTCCGAGCATGCGCTGACCAACTGGCAAGTGTCTTCACTGACATTTTCAACCTCTCCCTGACCGAGTCTGTAATACCAACATGTTTCAAGCAGACCACCATAGTCCCTGTGCCCAAGAACACCAAGGTAACCTGCCTAAATGACTACCAACCCGTAGCACTCACGTCTGTAGCCATGAAGTGCTTTGAAAGGCTGGTCATGGCTCACATCAACACCATTATCCCAGAAACCCTAGACCCACTCCAATTTGCATACCGCCCCAACAGATCCACAGATGATGCAATCTCTATTGCACTCCACACTGCCCTTTCCCACCTGGACAAAAGGAACCCCTGTATATAGCCTCCACATTGACTCGGTACCTGTACCCGCTGTATATAGCCTCCACGTTGACTCTGTACCTGTACCCCCTGTATATAGCCTCCACATTGACTCTGTACCGTAACACCCTGTATATAGCCTCCACATTGACTCTGTACCGTAACACCCTGTATATAGCCTCCACATTGACTCTGTACCGTAACACCCTGTATATAGCCTCCACATTGACTCTGTACCGTAACACCCTGTATATAGCCTCCACATTGACTCTGTACCGTAACACCCTGTATATAGCCTCCACATTGACTCTGTACCGTAACACCCTGTATATAGCCTCCACATTGGCTCTGTACCGTAACACCCTGTATATAGCCTCCACATTGGCTCTGTACCGTAACACCCTGTATATAGCCTCCACATTGACTCTGTACCGTAACACCCTGTATATAGCCTCCACATTGACTCTGTACCGTAACCCCCTGTATATAGCCTCCACATTGACTCTGTACCGTAACACCCTGTATATAGCCTCCACATTGACTCTGTACCGTAACACCCTGTATATAGCCTCCACATTGACTCTGTACCGTAACACCCTGTATATAGCCTACTGTAGTTAGATTAATGATTAATTCTATAGTCATATCACAGTTGACTTATTTACACTACCCTAACTACGCCGAAAATGTTCCACTTTATTTGAACGGGAAAACCATACAAAATTAAATGGGCCTATTTATATAATGAATATAGAGGGCTGAAATGATTAAATATTAAAGCATTAGACCTCTCACTAAAGGCGTCAGTCATACAAGAGTTATACTTAAATCCAAACTGGTTCTCTAGCAGATTAGTAAAAATGTCTCACCCCAATTATCCCATTTTTTTTTTAACAAAGCCATAGAAAGCTGGTTGCAATTTCAGTTAAATCCACCTGAAAATACAGAACAAATATTACAACAAATATTATGGTTAAACACAAATATACTAATTGATAAAATAATTAATATATACAGTGGGGAGAACAAGTATTTGATACACTGCCGATTTTGCAGGTTTTCCTACTTACAAAGCATGTAGAGGTCTGTAATTTTTTATCATAGGTACACTTCAACTGTGAGAGACAGAATCTAAAACAAAAACCCAGAAAATCACATTGTATGATTTTTAAGTAACTAATTTGCATTTTAT